>NC_133770.1:223991895-223999102 GCF_003597395.2 Chelonoidis abingdonii | reverse complement strand
ATCTGAGTCTTGGGGTCCCCCAGGGAAGGTTTTGGGGAGACCAGAGTGCGCCAGACACTGGAATGTGGCTGGTGGCAGCGCTATCAGATCTAAGTTGGTAATTAAGCTTGGAGGTTTCATGCAGGCACCCACATTTTGGACGCTAAGGTTCAGAATTGGGACTTATGCTTATAACAGACCCATATGCCTACGCTTATTTGCTTGAAGAGAACTTGCGCAATGTGTAACTGTACCAAGGTGCCTTTGGAACCTTCTTGTGGCCTGTGCATGGGCGTTTGGGGCATTTGGCACAATAATCTCATACCTCCAGGTGGATGCCCAGCCAGTAGAACCTCAGGGTCACCCTGTCAAGTGTCTTCTCTCTCCTCAAGTGAAGCCCATACGGGACTGTGTGAGCAAATTGTAGTACCATCCTTCAGAACTTCCTAGGAACTAGAAGTTGCATTCTTACTTCTCCCATACCAGGATTCTTCATCAGCCAGTATGCCCTTTCCCCTATTAGTTCAAAACGGGATCACTGTTTCATCTACTAGGGTTCCAGTACTTTATCATCTGCACAGGCAAGCAGCTCATAAACTCTGCTCAGGGTGGAATTGTTTCTTTGTTTTTCCACAAAGTTCTCCTTGTTGGACAACAGGTATATTTTGACAGGTGGTGGCAAGCCGCTATGGCCCTGGGCAGGTTCAGACACTGAATCCTTCACCCATGAGGAAGGTCCTTCTCCTAGGTCTTCGTCTTCCTTTGAGCCCCCTTCTCTCTGGGGCTCCCTCTCAGCTACTGCAGCCATATCTTGATTTCCTGGGTCTTCTGGCCCCAGCTCTGCTTTCTCCACAGAAGGGCTCTGCTGCCCTTTAACTGCTTCCTCAAAGAGCTTCCAGCCACACCCAAGTATGACCAGGTAGGCCAGGTCTTTTGCCACTCCAGCCTGTACCATTTCCATGTGTTCTTGCACGGTCAATCGTACGCCTTTCATTGGATGGGGCCATATGTCCCTGTGGGTACACTGGAAGTAGATTATGTCCCCAGCTTTATCTCCTGACTCCACCAGCCTTTCCCAGACTACACCCTGAATCTATCAGCCCTTGTACAGCTACTCTATCCACCTGCACTGGGATCAACATCTTCCCGGGGCACCTCTTTCAAGCCCTGTTATCGACTGTGCAGGTCTGCCTGTAATTACAGTCCATGAATAAGGAGTCCTTTCTGAAATGACCTTGCTGGCCACACACAAAACAGCTCCTGGTGAGAGGAGTTAGTCTCTTGGTAAGTTCTCTCAAGGGATCGAATCCCTTTGAATAAGGTCACTTGGCTGCACCAGGAAGGGCCATGATGGTTGGGAGGGGGCATTTCCAGGTTCTTTTCTTGGCCTTTGTGTTCCATCCCACTAGAGTTGTGTCCAAGTACTCCCAGTTACACTTGTTGGTGTTCGGGTGTCTGTGCTCCATGGGGACCCAGGGCACACAGGCCCAACTTCTAGTGTTTCAGCCACTAGCCTGAAGGACATCAGGTAGTTTCTGCAAATGACACTGCCTCTGCTACTGCTTCTGGCTGATGTCTCACCACCCCCTGGAAGAATTGCATCCCCCCGCTGGAAGGATTTGGGTGAATCATTCCATGATGATCTTTTCTGCCACCTGAATCCCTGTACGTACCTCTGGCTGAAGCCACTACCGCCAGTGGTCTTTCAAGCTCTGATCAACCACCCATGGCCATGCACTAGGGGTAAATTTCTCAAGGCAGAATTGGTGTTGTTAGGTTTCTGGTGAGATGCTGAAGGTGTCTAAGATGATGTCTTTGACAGGCGTGTAGTCTAGGACACTCATCACATCAAGACTCCAAGATGTGGCGGGTCAAGTAAAGGGCTGATAAGGTGGCCCAGCTCCCTTTGGGCCTTCGGTCTGACAGCAACCTGCTTGAAAGTGACAAGTGACATCTCATGCTCATCTGCAGGTCCCATTTTGGTCAATTTTACTGGGATGGGTGGGGTTGGATCTGTCTCCCCCTCCTCCAATGGTTAGACTCAAGTTGCCCAAGGTGGTTGTAGGAGTGTTACCATCTGCTGAATGAGCCACTGTTGTTGCCCCTGGTGTTGTGCTATCACTTCTTTAATCGAATGCTGTTGTTGCTGCTGCTGTGCCACCTGTTGCTGGTGTTGGGTGGTGAGCTGCTGCAGCAGCTGTCTCTGCTGTTGCTGCTGCTGCTGGGCAGCCTGCTGCTGTTGGTTTTTGAGAACCCATGTTAGCAGTTTCTTACTATCCATCCCTCGTGTTCTCTGTGTGTGTTTTTCTCTTCTTATGGCCTACTATCAGGCCTGGGTCACTGTCGTGCCATCCTTCTCCACCAAATGTAAAAGGATCCCTGGTGGCCCAGTGGTTAGCACCCACCCAGTAATAGGTTTAGTGGTAGGGGAGCCCAGGCCCACCCACTCCACTGGGATCCAATCCAGTTTCCTAAGATGGTCAACAGAGGGTCAGTCCTAGAGGCCCTTCTGATTTACCCTCTCTGGGTTACTTCCTACCACTGCTTTCCTCCTTCAGCTTCTGGTCACAGATAAAGTGTGGGTGAGGAGGGAGAGAAGAAACCAAACCACCAACATCAATGGGGTTCAGCATAAAGTTCTAGTCCCTTAGGGAGACTTTCTCAGGAGCCTTCTGGGTATGCCTGTACATCTCCCCAGCCTCCCACTTTCTAAGCTGGGTTGTTCCCTTGTCAACTCTGTCTCCAGTTGGAGCAAGCTCTGCAGGGTAGGAAGGGTGGGTCTACCTGGTGCCAGTACTATCCTTTAACCCCTTCCAGCCCAGTGTGGGGTTTGTAGACCCCATCATAGTATTTTATATTGTTTTTGTAAATAAAAGGACTAAGAACATGTCTAGTGTCAGTTTTTAAAACAAAGCCATTTTTCAGTTACTTGATCATTAAGAACACAGGGGCAGATCATTAGATGATGTAAATTGTCATAGCTCCATTGAGTTCAATGGAACTATGACAATTTACACCACTTCAGGATCTGCCCCATTGTCTTATACACAAACTCTTTCATTTGTTACATTTTTGTAACTCAAAACAACCAAACCAAACATTCTTAAATTTTGCAAAAAAAACAAACAAAACCACACAGACACCAAATTCAGATCATAGACTCATAGACTCATAGGTCAGAAGGGACCAATATGATCATCTAGTCTGACCTCCTGCACAAGGCAGGCCACAGAACCCTACCCATCCACTTTATAAAACCCCTAACCCATGACTGAGTTATTGAAGTCCTCAAAATTGTGGTTTGAAGACCTCAAGCTGCAGAGAATCCACCAGCAAGCGACCCATGCCCCCGGGTGCAGTAGGGGAAGCAGTTGGCCTCGAGCACGAGCCGAAAAAAAGAAACAAAAATAAAAACCAAAAAAAACAAAAATAAATAAACAAAAAAATAAATGAGAATAAAAAAAAACACAAAATAATAAAAAATAGGGGTATTCAGTAAACGTCAAAAAAAAAAAACAAACATTAAGCAAAAAAAAATTAAACAAATTACCCCACACGTCACCTAAGCCTTATTGGGTCCCACGCAAAACCCCATTTCCAGAGACCCCTAAAACTTCAGAGGCCCTAAAATCCCCAATTATCCAAGGGGAGGACCACTTTAAACCTCTAGGGCCCCACAAACCTCCAAATTTTCCATAAAGAGACCCCTAAGTCGTGGGAAAAGAGCCCCAAACCTGCCCAATTTTCCTAGGGGGGGCCTAACAGAGCAGTAAGGGCCCGAAAACCCCATTTTATCCCCAGGTGGGGCCCCTAACCACTAGGCAGGCCCTCCAAAACCGCATTCCAGGGGACCCCATACCTCAGGGACCCCAACGCACCCAAATTCCCAGGGGGGCCCCTACCCCCATGGGGCCCCAAAACCTTCCATTCTAGGCCCTCTAAACCGTTAGGGACCACAAAAAAAGCCAATTTATCCAGGGGGACCCTAACTATCAGGGCCCCCAAAAATCAACGCACCATTTCCCAAGAGTAGAGGGCCCCTAAAAGCTAGGGGCCCAAAAACGCCGCCATTGCACAAGGAGGCCTCTTAACCATAAAGGACCACCAAAACCCCCTACATTTCCCAGGCCCCCTAAAACCCCCAGGGGAGCCCCAAAAAAACCCCCATATTCCAATGGGCACTAAACCTCGCGAGCACCAAAAACACCCCATTCCAGAGAGGAAAGCCCCATAACCCCAAGGGGAAACACGCCAAAAACCCCCATTTCAGGGGTTTCCGAAACTAAGGGGGCGCTCATCTTAAAAACCCCAGGGCCCAGAACCCCCATTTTTCCACAAGGGTCCCTAACCCCCAAGGGCACCGAAAACCCCATTCCAGGGGGCGCCATTCGAAACCCCCAGGGCCCCAAAAACTACACATTTCAAGAGGCCCCTAAACCCAAAAAAAGAAGCTGGCCCCACCCAACGCCCACAAATTTTACAAAGGAGGACCCCAAAACCATAGGGGACCCAAAAACCCACACTAACGCAAGAGGGCCCCTAACCCTACACGGGGACGCCCAAAAAAAAACCCCATTCTTCCAGGGGCCGTAAAAACCCCCAGGCCGAAAAAGCCACATTTTTACCCACATATATGAGGTCACCACTCACCCTCCAGGGGCCCAAAAACCCCCAAGTTCCAGGGGGACCCCTAACGTCAGGGGGCCTAAAAAAACCCAATTTAACAGGGGGGCCCTAAAAACACCCTCAGTTGCCCCGAAAAACGCCATTATATCAGGGAGGGCCCCTAAACCCCAGGGGCCCAAAAACCCCATTTCCAAGGGGCCCGTAAATCACCCATGGAAAAAGGACCACCAAAAAACCCATTTCCCAGGATCTAACCTAAGAGGCCCAAAAACCCATTTCACCAGGGCTACCTAAACCTAAGGGACCAAAACCCCATTCAATAAACGGTTTTCCTACCAACAGTCCTCAAACACCCATATTTATCCAGCGGAGCCTACAACTAAGCCCAAAAACCCCATTCCAGGCAGGCTCTCTACCCTAACAGGGGCACCAAAGACAACATGTTTCAGGGGCCCCTTAACCTTCTAGAGAGCCCCCCAAGACCCTGATTTCCAGGGACGCCTAACCTTCAGGGGGACCATAAACCCGTCTGGGGGCCCCAAAACCCCATTTCTAGGACGGTCCCTACATGCCCGTGTGAAGCACACAAAACCGCCATTTCTGGGGCTTTCTAACCTAGGGGCCCAAACACATTTCCCAGGTCTTAACCCATAAAACCTAGACGCGTCCCAAACCATTTCAAGGTTCACTAACCTCAGGAGGGCCCCCATAACCCCATATTTCCAGCGGGCCTAACCACTAGGGGCCCCAACCTCCATTTCCAAAGTGGCCCTAAAACATCAGGGAACCAAACCCCTATTTCAGGCGGACCCTAACGCATTCAGGCGGAACGAAAAAACCCAATTTCTAGGGGTCCCTGAACCTTGGTGGCCAAAAAACAAAACTCAATTCTCTCGTGCCACCAAAAACCCCTGGGGCCCTCAACCCACATTTAATCCACAAGGAAAAAGCAGCAACAAAAACACACAACGAAACCAAAACCACTATTCAGGCGCCCCTAAACCTTGGGGCCCCAAAGACCCCATTTTCAAAGCAGCCCCTTAACCCAGGGCCTCCCAAAACACCATTTCAGGGCCCCTACTGCACGGAGGGCCCAAAAACCCCAATCAGGGACCACGTAACCCTAGTGGCCCAAAAAACCCATTTCCAAAACGAGAGCCAATCTAACACAGGCCCCAAAACCCCACTTCTTCCAATTGAGCCCTAAAGCATAGAGCCCAAAACCCATTGTTCCAGGGGACCCTAAACCTCCAGGGCCCAAAACCAAAATACAAACATTTCCCAGAGGGCCCCCTAACCTTAGGGCCAAAAATACCCCATTTACAGGGCCCTTAACCTAGGGGCCCCAAAAACCATTTCCATTGGCTCCTTAACCCTGGGGGCCCAGACGGCCATTTCCAGGCCCTAAACTACGGGACTCAAAAAACCGCTATTTTTCCAGGGGCCTCGACTAACGTTCAAAGGGGCCAAACCCATTTCCAGGCCCCTAAGCTAAAAGGGCTCAAAAAACCCCATTTATTCAGGAGGGCCTCCTAAACTGGGGACCTTAAGCCCCTATTCCAGGAGTAGCCCCAAGGCCAGGGTCCCCCAAAACCCCCATTCAATAGGCCTTAAAAGCCTTCAAAGGTGCACCTCAAAATCCCATATTTACCAGGCGCCCAACTAACCTCAAAGGGGCACCAACCCCCAAATTTCCAAGAGCCCATCTAAAAACCTAGGTAGACACCCAAAAACACCCATTTTTACCCAAAGGCACTATTAAAACCCAAACAGAGTGGGCCCAAACCCCAAAAATATTTCCAGCGGGGCCCCTGAAAAATGCAACAACAATAAAGGTTGAGGCTGCGTCGTAACACTCAGATAAAGGCTATGTCAGTCTTCTCTGCAAAACGGGGGAGGCCGTCGCCTGCGCTCAAAATGGACTATGTTATTTTGGGTCACCCCCTAGGTAATCAGAGTCACCCTACACCTCCAGGGCGAGACAGTAGGCCCCAACTGCCAATATCCGCCCATGAGAGGAAAATTTCCTTCCCGTAACCCCCAATCCTATGGCCGTCAGCCTAAACCCTGAGCATCAGGTGGGCTGGCCAGAAATTGGCTCACCAGCGCTTCTCAGTTTTTGGGCGGCCCCTAGGGTTTTAGGGAGAGCCGCAACAAGCGGAACAGAGGAGAAGAGAGTTTTGGTCCTCTCGGGTAGCACCATCATTGGCGTTTAAGGGTGCTTCACTGCGTTGACACCAAAATTCGCAATGGTTGGCCCGCTCCCTAAAGAGCAGGGGCCTGATCCAATAATTGAGCAGGATCAACCTGTTGAATAGTTTTTCTATTTGGTGTGACACTGTTATTGTTGTCAAAGGCGCTCTCATCTAAAGCGGGGAAGTTAGGGGTTCGAACACTTAGGTAGGAAATGGCTTATTGCGTTTTGTGAGGTGGACCATAGGAAGAAATTAGGGCCCCTTAGGGTATATGGGCTCCCTTGTGCAAAATTGGTGCTTTTTCTCGCTTGGCCATCACCTTGTGTTCTTAAGAGCTGGTCCCCATTCGGGAAATGGGTACTTTTTTTGTGGGGCCTCTAATGGTGTAGGGGCCCCTGGAAGCTAGG
>NC_133770.1:223869795-223986122 GCF_003597395.2 Chelonoidis abingdonii | reverse complement strand
GAGCTCTCTGTCCAGAAGAGTGCAGTGCTAGGAACAGCTAAGATACTGCGCAGAACCCTCAAACTCCCAGGCCTCTGGTAGAGGACCTGAGGTTGAGGAAGACACATACCACCCATAGGGGTGAGAGGGGAATTTTTTATATATATATATATATATATATATATAAAATGAAAGAGAGAGAGAGAGAGAGAAATTCCTCAGTGACTTACCCAGAAAATATTAAAAGATTTAGCCTTACTTAACATCCATTGCTCATGGGCAAGGAAGAAAAAGTGGGCCTTAAAGTGTGCCCTGAATACTAACAAAACGTGAACTGCTATGGATCTGGGGAGGAAGTGAGCTCCAAAGTTATGTTATTTTTTGATATGTTTAATCATCTGGACTGAATTGCCTGGCTTTGAATGTTTTCAGTCTGTACTGTATGTGTGAATTACAGCATTGTCAGGATGTTAAGGATGAGCCCAAATTAGAGCTCTAAGAAACAGATAGTACTACTTCAAATATGGTCATAATCAATCCATAAATTGCTACCAGGCATAACAACAGCTCTATGAATGGTAATGCCTTTTATTTTTGAACTTACAAGAATGTAATACATTGCCTGAATTGCTTCTTTGGGAGGAGAACATGTCACTTTCCCAATAAAATATGTCAGGAAACTTCTTGACTTTGAAGTATAAATACCATAGGTATATGACTGCTCTGAATCACAGTCATCTACATTTTTAAACAACCAATTATGGAACACACTGAAACTGTTAAAATGTGGAAGAAATATACCATGAGGATTATAGGACCATTGAAAGTTATTGAAATCTGACCTTTAGTAAAAAGGTCAAAACTTGTAAGTTCCAGATGGAATATTACTCTCTAAGGGGAAAATCCAAAATGTTAGAGGGATTTTTACTGACAATGTTGAAGTAATATTGAGATTTTGAATTAAAAAGAATAACATTCCACAAAATGTGAAAAAATGATGGTTGAAAGTGACAATACATCATCTTTTTTAAATGTTATATTTTTATGACCATCCGGTTTGATCACAAAGTTTACTTCATTTTGCAAGTGCTCTCACTCTCTTTTTTTCTTTTTTGCTGCTGAGACAGGAAAAATAAATAATATATATTTATATACAAATTCAGTTGCACACTTATAGTGCATATATATATTAGTATTCAGGGCACACTTTAAGGCCCACCTTTTCTCCCTTGCCCATGAGGCAATGGATGTTAAGTAAGGCTGAGTCTTTGACTATTTTTTGGATAAGTCACTGAGGAATTTGATCATTATATATATATATATATATATATATATATATATATATATATATAATTTTCTCCTTCATGATTTCTGAATAATTTTTCTTCATGAAATGCTTTTAAGTTAAGAAGAAATGCCACTTATACTGGAAACATGGGCAAAGTACTAAAAGGACATCACAAGGCATTTTAAACTGAAATCACCACAGAAAGAAGATAATAGAATATCAGACTCAAGGGGCAAAATCTTGGCTTCATTAGGGAGAGTTTTGCCATTAACTTCAATGGAATTCCAATTTCATCCAAGATCCACATTCAGATCTGAGATTTTTGTTATCAAACATGTTGTTGTAATTCACATTTTCCATAATGTACAGTCACTGTTGCATGATTCTTAGAATTTGCTAGTGGTAGCAATATCAGCAAGTGAAATCACAATTAATGCATGTCACCACCAGTGTAAAATGGTTTATGTGTCTAATTGTATTTTGTGGTTCATCTAAGACCAGTATTCTCTCAGAAGTGGCATGACTAATCACTTTGGAAAAGCAGTTCATTTAAAAATATCAGCAAAAATCAACATATTTGTGTTTCTCTGAAATGAGTGGCTAAAAATATAATTAAAAATAACTATTGAGGTTTTTGAGAGCAGTAAACATAATTAACAGATCCCCTTTTATTTAGATGGACAATTTTGTTTTAGGAGAACACAAATAATTTATTTAAACTAATTCCTCATTTAAATTGAGTGCCAATTTCTAAATTGTTTCTTCATAATGTTACCACAGAAAAATGTGTATCAGATGCAAACACAGAGATTGATAGTTTCAACTTTAGTGTAATTGCTCATTCTTCTTCATCAGAAATGAACAAAATATCATTAACAGTGATTAATAAGACAATATTTCAATGAATAACATGTGTTCTAAAGTCTTCAGTATTGCTAAAATGTATCTGTCACACTTAAGTGATTACTTCCTGTGTTCTCTGTATTTTGATTAAAATAATATGACTATCAGGCAGCACATTGTTCTACTTCTGAAAAATGAGATGTAGAACAATGCAGTGATTAGCTACCTTTCAGTAAGTAAAACCAATGTTACAATCAGACAATAACAGGATATGGACATTTGAAAAACTTTGTTATAATAATTAGTCACTCAGTAAGACAGTTATAAATTCTTGTGTGTCTTTGATCATGAAATTCTCTCATAGGAAATTGTTATAATACACTCTGTTTCTCTGCCCATTTGATTTAAGTTTAACCAAGCTATACATTTATACTCTGTATCCATCTGTATCATACTCTCAAACACATGAATCTTGAGATAATCGACACACACACACCGTATTCCTGTGATTACTTAAAATTCTTTCTATTTGCATTCAGCCATTGAATTATGCATGGATCAAATAAGTTCATATCCTAAGGACATTGCAACAGGATTTATAAATCCCACTCTATGGCAGAGATGGGAAGGGCTAGAGCAGTACCAGGCCAGGGAGGCGAGGCCCTGCCCCTCCAGCACTGCTGAGCATGCTCCTGGGAGAAGACCAGGATAAAGCAAGCTTCAGTGACCCTGGGGTGGTGGATGAGAAAGAGGCCATTTTCTGGAGGAATACTGCTTTTCAGCAACAGGAGTGAAAGATTCTACCAAAAGGACCTGGCTGAGTGTCTTCCCTCTCACTCAAGCACTCCCCAGGAGGGAGAACTGTGGGAAAGGGCTCAAGAAGTCAACAGGCATTGGCCCTAGACTGGGGGGGTTTGGAAGTAAAGACTCCAAGCCCACTGTGACCATGCCCCAAACTGAGATGCAGTGGTGGTAGGAAGTTGGCTGGCTGAACTTAGGCTGGTGCACACAACTTGACTCTCAGGGCCCTGAACCAGGATCTGGTGGAGAGGAAGGGCCCAATCCTATCTACCTTGGAGCTATATTCCTAACTCCAAGGAGGGCAGAGCTAGGGCTTACCATCAAACAGGCGAGACTAACTAAGATGAGGTGGGCAAATTATAGCCTGGAAGCTGCTTCCAGCCCTCCAGACATTTTAATCTGGCCCTCAAGCTCCCACCAGGGAGTGGGGGTGGGGGGCTTGGCCTGCTCCGCATGTGCCGTGGCTCCCGGAAGCAGCGGCATGTCCCCCATCTGGCTCCCATGCATAGGAGAAGCCAGGGGGCTCTGCACGCTGCCCCCGCCACCTCTGCAGCTCCCATTGGCCAGGAATTGTGGCCAATAGAAACTGAAGGGGTGGTGCCTGCAGACAGGGCAGAGTGCAGAGCCATCTGGCCGTGCCACTGCGTAGGAGTTGGAGAGGGGACATGCCGCTGCTTCTGGGAGCTTCTAGAGGTAAGCACTGCCCAGAGCCTACATCACTAACCCCATCCCACCCTCTGAACCCCTTGGTCCCAGCCCAGAGCACTCTCCTGCACCCCCATCTCCTCATTCCCAGCTCTCACTCCCCCACCACACCCTAATCCCCTGCCCCAGCCCAGAGCCTCCTCCCATACCCCAATCTTCTCATTTCTGGACCCACTCTAGAGCCCTCACCCCCAGCTGGAGCCTTCATCCCCTCCCAAACCCCAATCCCCAATTTAATGAGCATTCATGGCTCACCATATAATTTCCATACCCAGCCTCAGGCCAAAAAGTTTGCTCACCCCTGAGCTAAGACCTCATATCCAGAGGACAGGGACACCTTGAACTAACAGAGACTGGAATCAGAGACCCAGCACAGTAGGCATGTGGACTGAACAAACCACTCTGCTACAGGCTTGTTTTCAGGACAAGTTACTATGCTGCAAGCCAGCAAGTGAATCTACAGCAAATCATAGAATCTCAGGTTGGAAGGGACGTCAGGAGGTCATCTAGTCCAACTCCCTGTTCAAAGCCGGGCCAATCACCAACTTTGTCAAGCCTGATCTTAAAAACCTCTAAGGAAGGAGATTCCACCACCTCCCTAGGTAACCCATTCCAGGGCTTCACTACCATCCTAGTGAAAAAGTTTTTCCTAATATCCAACCTAAACCTCCCCCGCTGAAACTTGAGACCATTACTCCTGCTTCTGTCATTTGCTACCACTGAGAACAATCTAGATCCATCCTCTTTGGAACCCCCTTTCAGGTAGTTGAAAGCAGCTATCAAATCCCCCCTCATTCTTCTCTTCTGAAGACTAAACAATCCCAGTTCCTTCAGCCTCTCCTCATAAGTCATGTGCTCCACCCCCCTAATCATTTTTATTGCCCTCTGCTGGACTCTTTCCAATTTTCAACATCTTTCTTGTAGCGTGGGGCCCAAAACTGGACACGCTATTCCAGATGAGGCCTCACCGACGTCTAATAGAGGGGAATGATCACTTCCCTTGATCTGCTGGCAATGCCCCTACTTATACAGCCCAAAATGCCATTAGCCTTCTTGGCAACAAGGGCACACTGTTGACTCATATCCACCTTCTCATCCACTGTAACTCTTAGGTCCTTTTCTGCAGAACTGCTGCCTAGCCATTCAGTCCCTAGTCTGTAGCAATACATGGGATTCTTCTATCCTAAGTGCAGGACTCTGCACTTTGTCCTTGTTGAACCTCATCAGGTTTCTTTTGGCCCAATCCTCTAATTTGTCTAGGTCCCTCTGTATCCTAATCCTACCCTCCAGCATCTACCACTCCTCCCTGTTTAGTGTCATCTGCAAACTTGCTGAGGGTGCAGTCCATGGCATCCTCCAGATCATTAATTATGATATTGAACAAAACCAGCCCCAGGATCAACCCTTGGGGCACTCTTTTTGAAACCGGCTGCCAACTAGACATGGAGCCATTGATCACTACCCGTTGAGCCCGATCTAGCCAGCTTTCTATCCACCTTATAGTCCAATCATCCAGTCCATACTTCTTTAACTTGCTGGCAAGAATACTGTGGGAGACTGTATCAAAAGCTTTGCTAAAGTCAAGGAATAACACATCCACAGAGCCAGTTATCTCATCATAGAAGGCAATTACGGTAGTCAGGCATGACTTGACCTTGATGAAGCCATGCTGACTGTTCCTGATCACTTTTATCTCCTCCAAGTGCTTCAGAATTGATTCCTTAAGGACCTGCTCCATGATTTTTCCAGGGACTGAGGTGAGGCCGACTGACCTGTAGTTCCCCAGATCCTCCTTCTCTTTTTTAAAGATGAGCACTACATTAGCCTTTTTCTAGTCCATATCTCCATGAGTTTTCAAAGATAATGGCCAATGGCTCTGCAGTTACATCCGTCAACTCCTTTAGCATTCTCAGCCCCATGGACTTGTGCTTGTCCAGCTTTTCCAAATTGTCCTGAACCACTTCTTTCTCCACAGAGGGCAGGTCACCTCCTCCCCATGCTGTGCTGCCCAGTGCCGCAGTCTGGGAGCTGACCTTGCTCATGAAGACAGAGACAAAAAAAAGCATTGAGTACATTAGCTTTTTACACATCCTCTGTCACGGGGTTGCCTCCCTCATTCAGTAAGGGGCCCTCACTTTCCTTGACTTTCTTTTTGTTGCTAATATACCTTAAGAAACCCTTCTTGTTACCCTTAACATCTCTTGCTAGCTGCAACTCCAAGTGCGATTTGGCCTTTCTGATTTCTCTCCTGCATGCTTGAGCAATATTTTGATACTCCTCCCTGGTCATTTGTCCAGTCTTCTTGTAAACTTCTTTTTTGTGTCTAAGATCAGCAAGGATTTCACTGTTAAGCCAAGCTGGTCGCCTGCCATATTTACTATTCTTCCATTCCATCGGGATGTTTTGTTCCTGCAGCCTCAGTAAGGATTCTTTAAAATACAGCTAGCTCTCCTGGACTCCTTACCCCCTCATGTTATTCTCCCAGGGGATCCTGCCCATCAGTTCCCTGAGGGAGTCAAAATCTGCTTTTCTGAACTTCAGAGTCCAAATTCTCATGGTTACTGCCTCCCAGGTTCCCATCCACTTTTGCTTCCCCTACTAATTCTTCCCTGTTTGTGGACAGCATGTCAAGAAGAGCTCTGCCCCTAGTTGGTTCCTCCAGCACTTGCACCAGGAAATTGTCCCCTACACTTTCCAAAAACTTCCTGGATTGTCTATGCACCACTGTTTTGCTCTCCCAGCAGATATCAGGATGATTAAAGTCTCCCATGAGAACCAGGGCCTGTGATTTAGTAACTTCTGTTAGTTGCCGGAAGAAAGCCTCGTCCACCTCATCCCCCTGGTCTGGTGGTCTGTAGCAGTCTCCCACCATGACATCACCCTTGTTGTTCACATTTCTAAACTTAATCCAGAGACTCTCAGGTTCTTCTGCAGTTTCATACTAGAGCTCTGAGCAGTCATACTGCTCTCTTACATACAGTGCAACTCCCCCACCTTTCCTGTCCTGCCTGTCCTTCCTGAACAGTTTAAATCCATCCATGACAGTACTCTAGTCATGTGAGTTATCCCACCAAGTCTCTGTTATTCCAATCACATCATAGTCCTTTGACTGTGCCAGGATTTCCAGTTCTCCCTGCTTGTTTCCCAGGCTTCTTGCATTTGTGTACAGGCATTTAAGATAACTTGCTGATCATCCTGCTTTCTCAGTATGAGGCAGGGGTCCTCCCCTCTTGCGATCTCCTGCTCGTGCTGCCTCCCAGTATCCCAGTTCCCCACTTACCTCAGGGTTTTGGTCTCCTTCCCCTGGTAAACCTAGTTTAAAGCCCTCCTCACTAGGTTAGCCAGCCTGCTTGCAAAGATGCTTTTCGCCTCTCTTCATGGCACATCCCGTGCAAGTCACAGCAGCTGATCGCTCACCATCCATATTACCTTCCTTCTAAGAGCTTCCTCAGCTGTTGCATTAACTACTAAGAAAAGCTTGCAAGATGAAAGCCTCAGTGGGCTCTCCCCAGGCAAACTCCCAGTCAAAATCCCTCTCCGCTGTTCGCCGCTCCAAGCAAACTTTGAAATAGTAGTATGTGTTGTCAGATGCTATCAGTGTGATGCTCTGCTCTGTTCAATGTTGATATCAGTTGGCTACGTGTGTGTTCCCTCTGTGTGCTGCCCTGGCTCTGCAGATCACTGGCACAGCAGACCCTGAGAGAACCCCCAATGACCACAGATTCTCATAAGATATGAAGGCACCCAGGCTAGGTTTATTGTCAAACAAAGCACAGTAATAGTTTCCTATAGACTCTACAGGACATAGTACGAATATGTGCCCCCTGACAATGGACACAGCTCAGTCAGTGGCAGAACTTTCCACTAACCCCTAGACTGGACAAAGACATCCACTCAGAGATGTATTTTTATACACAGGTACAAACAGATTACGCATCATTGAACGTACTGAAGTACAGCCCTTCTATTAGAGGGTTGCTGTTCTCTTGACACAGGTTGGTTTGAACAAACTATTCATCCATCATCCTGTCTGTCCGTCGTATTGTTCTTTCATATTGTCTATCCATCATATTGTCCTTTTATGCTGTCTTTAGGCTAAGGATACCTGTTCTTTATCTGTGTGGAATGTGCAGGATATGTTCGTACCCAGCTGTTCTGGTGCCGTCTTGGCCCATGTTCATTTTATTAGTGAATAATACGTACTTCTTGCAGACCTCTTCTTGCCAACTTCTATGAGCGGGACCTGCCTTTGGCTCACAGCCCAGCTTTGCTTAACAATGTCTTGACTATTACTCTAGTTCAGGCCTCAGGCCTCATACTGGGCCTCTGGTACTAGATTTTATTTTCAGGGTCTCATCTTACTACAGTATGTTAAGCCACACTCCGGGACTTTCACTATGCTGTAGCAGTGGGATGTTACTGTGTGGCCAACTGGTGCGCTGTAGAGTTACACTCTGGTTGCCATGCAATAATGTGCCATATAGACAATCCTTAAGTCATGTCACAGTTCCTGTTGTCAAGAAGATATTAATGACTACAGCTGGTCAAGATTCTTTTCACAAAATATTTATCCATAAAAAAATTCTGATTTGTCAGAATTGAAACATTTTTTCAGGAAAAGGTTAGTTCTGATGAATTTGCCATTTGGAAAAACTGAAAAAAGTTTTGTATTTGTCAAGTCCCATTTTGACATTTTCAAAATATGTTCAAATATTCTGTTAGAAACAATTTATTTAAGAAATTTAAGTTAATTTATTTTAATTTTTTTAATTAAAAAGGTCAAAATTTAAATAAAATGTTTCAACATTGTCAAAAAGACATCCTGAAAGATGATCCCTCACTCTCACAGATCTTGCAAGACAGATCTGTCCTCGCTTACAGACAGCCCCCCAACTGAAGCAATACACACAAAAGCAACCATACACCATACAACAAAACACTAACTCAGGAACCTATCCTTGCAACAAAGCCCGTGCCAACTCTGTCCATATATCTATTCAAGTGACACCAACCATCATAGGACCTAACATCAGCCATGCCATCAGGGGCTCATTCACCTGCACATCTACCAATGTGATATATGCCATCATGAGCCAGCAATGCCCCTCTGCCATGTACATTGACCACACCGCGACAGTCTCTATGAAAAAGAATAAACAGACACAAATCTGACATCAGGAATCATAACATTCAAAAACCAGTGGGAGAACACTTCAACCTCTCCTAATCACTCAAAAGAACAGGAGTACTTGTGGCACCTTGGAGACTAACATTTATATTGAGCATAAGCTTTTGTGGACTTTGCTCAAATAAATTTGTTAGTCTCTGAAGGTGCCACAAAGTACTCCTGTTCTTTTGCGGATACAGACTAACACGGCTGCTACTTTGAAATCTAATCACTCAAGGACAGATGTTAAGTGTGGCAATTTTGCAATAGAAAAGCTTCAAAAACAGATCCAATGAGAAGCTGCTGAACTTGAATTAATTATACAAACTAGATACCATTAACTTAGGTTTGAACAGAGACTCAGTCATTACACTAATGAATCTATTTCCCCATGTTAAAGTATCCTCACACCTTCATGTCGACTGTCCGAAATGGGCCATCTTGATTATCACTTCTAAGTTTCTCCCTTGCTGCAAATAATAGCTTCTCTTAATTAACTCGCTCTTGCAGTGGTATGGGTATTTCACCTTTCATGTTCTCTGTATGTATAAATATCTTCTCACTGTATGTTCCATTCTATGCATCCGATGAACTGAGCTGTAGCTCACAAAAGCTTATGCTGAAATAAATTTGTTAGTCTCTAAGGTGCCACAAGTACTCCTGTTCTTTTTGCAGATATAGATTAACACAGCTGCTACTCTGAAACCTGTCAAAAAGAATAGTTATTTATGTTATGATAACTGGTTCCTTGAGATGTTGTGTGCCTGGGGATCCCACTCATGGTATGGCTACCCCTCTAGCACAAGCGTTCAGAAGCTTCAAAAGCACATGACCTTCATTTCCTTGCACCATCACCCCAAAAGTATGAAGGACAGCACAACCTCATTCACTCTCTCAATTCCTTCTTGTCAAGCAGTGTCTGAAAGCGTTTCTGAGCTGTGGGGATGGAGGGTTGGTTATGGGATCTATACGCACAGAACATCTAGAAAACCAACTATAAGGTAAGTAACTGTTCTTTCTTCTTCATGTTCCTGTTTATGTGGCTCCCACTCATGGAGATTAACAAGCAATGGGGTGATTCAGGTGGTGGGAGCTAGAAGCTCATTTAAATAGAGATTGTAGGAATGTTCTTCCCACTTGTGCATCTGCTCTGGAGGCTGATACTAAGGAATAATGGTTAATAAATGTGGGCACTGAAGACCAAATCACTGCTCTGCAAATTTCGGCAATTGGTATCCTGCTAAAGTATGTTGCTGAGACTGCTTGTGATCTAGTGGAATGAGCAGTTACTCAAACTGGAGGCTGTAGATCAGGGGTTGGCAAACTTTCAGAAGCACATAGTCTAAGCCCAGGCCTTTCAGCAGGGGCTGAGCGAATAAGGTAACAGTATATAAGCCCAGGCCTTTGGGCAGGGCGGGGCAGCACACAGTCTAAGCTCAGGCCTTTCAGCAGGGGCTGAGCGAATAACCACCGTGAATGGCCTCCTCGGGCCAGGGGAGGGGGAGTCTGCCACCCTTGAAGGGGTAGCAGGGGGAACGCAGGCCCTCCCACTCCACTGCGTTCCAGCCGCTGACAGTCAGTGGGGGATCCTGACCGAAACACATTGACATTGGCTCAGGTGAGTCTGCAGCCTGACAGGAGTCGGCTGTCCCCGTGCCACTTCCAACCTCCCCCTCACTGGGTACCAGCCCTCTGCCAGTGTCGTCCGGGGGGTCCCAAACCATGGGTTCCTCAGGGTGTCTGGCGTCGGGAGGTCCAGTCCACTCCTTGGGGTACCGGGCGTCGGGAGGTCCGGACAGCTCCTCCCCTGGCCGAGCGTCGGGAAGGTCAGTCAGCTCCTCGGGGTACTGCGCCCAGGGGAGGTCAGGCCAGTACCCCTCCGGATACCGGGCCCGGGGGAGGCCGGGCCCAGCAGGAGCTCGGGCCCCAGTGTCTGCCTTCTCCTAACTGAGCACTGGGGCCGGGCTTTTGTACTTCCTGTCCCGCCTCTTGACTTCTGGGGGGCGAGGACAGTCGGCGGTGGCCTTGGACTTCCTGTCCCGCCCCTTGACTTCTGGGGGGCAGGGACAGGCGGCGGGGCTTCCACCCGTGGCCGTGTCTTTTCTGGTCTATTGCCCTCAGGAGCGCGGGGGAGTGGGGCCCCCTCGCTACACTATGTCAAGATAGTTTCTCTTGGAGCTCTGTGTGGTTTTAGGTAAAATGTGGGAAGATGAATTGGTTGGTTCATATGAAAGGATTATGATATTTTCAGTAGGAATTTTGGGTGTGGTCGTAACATGATCTTGTCCTTGAAAAGTATTGTGTAGAAGGGATGAGCCATGAGGGCCCCATTTCACTCACATGTCAGGTGGAAGTGATAGCAACCAAAAATACCACTTTCATGGGTAAACGTAGTAAGGAACAGGTGGATAAAGGTTTGAATGGTGGTCTGGTGAGGCATTTCAGAACCAGGTTTAGATCCAAGACTGGAATAGGTGGGTGAACCTCTGGGTAAACGTTCTGGAAGCCAGTGAGGAAGTGTCTAGTAGTTGAGTGCATAAAGATCGAGGTCCCTTTGATCTCTTGACAGAATGCTGTAATAGCCGTGAGATGTACTTTGATCAAGCTTTTTGCCAAACCCAAGCGTTTAACTCCAATAGTTATTCCAGCACTATCAATAACAGTGTTGTAATGGCCATCAAATGTTTCTCTTGACATCATGAGGAGAATCTCTTCCATTTTTGAAGGTAAGTATTATGTGTGGTCAATTTCCTGTTGTTTAGTAATACTGTACATGTTTGACTTGTTCTGAGCAGGCTAGTTTGCCATGATAGAATCATGCAGGAGCCACGCTTGCAGGTGGAGTTTCTCCGGACTTTGGGGAAGATCATGATCATTGTTCTGTGAAAGCAGGTCTGGTCGGCGAGGGAGAATTTGAGGTGTGCGTATCACCATTTGCATCAAGTAAGGGTACCAGGCTTGTCTGGGCCTCGTGAGGACTATCAGGATGACCTTGGCCTTGTCTGTTTGTATCTTGTGTATTATGTGTGATATCCAGGGAATTGGTGGGAACATATACATGAGTTGTTTTTGTGGCATAGTGTGTTGGTACTGCTGATGCTGATGGAGGTGCTTTTTTCAGTGCTGGTGCTGGCACTGGAAAATGCTATGGTGTTTTAATTGGTGTAATCAGTGCTGATTTGGCTCTCTCTATTGGTGCCCACTGCGATGTCGGTGCCAGAGGAGGAGACATGGTGCTTGGGGAAAGTCTTGGCATTGAGTCCCTCACAGGTGAGGTCGATGCCGTGGAGGAAGCATGCCTCTTTCTATGCCTCGACTGTGTCTCCTTATCTCAGGACTGGCGGTGGCGGAGGTGCCTAGAGCATCATAGGTAAATCACCAGAGCGTGTGTTGGCATTGGGGGTACTTACCTGGCAGGAGACAGCTGTTGTTTCTGTAGTGCTCTCTGTGGCAGTGTTTGCGCTCTCCTCTCTCCTTCTTTTAGAGGAAGGCATGTCTGCTTTTGCTGACAGGAGGGTGCCCGGAGAGGTGGTTCATTGTTCTGTCTCCAGTTGGAGAGATTTCTCCATCAGGATCATTTTCAAGCGAAGATCCTGGTCTTGCCAGCTTGCTTTCAAATTACTACAGTGGGTGCATTTTTGTGGGATATGCGCCTCAATGAAACATTGGACACATAATGAGTGTCCATCAGAAATGGGCATTAGTTCGTGGCATGAGCCACATCTCTTAAAGTCTGGGAAGCCAGGCATCATTCAATGGTTAAACAGACCCCCCCCCCCCCCCCGTGGGGAAACTAAGGGAAAACCAGGATTAAGAACTATTTTTTTTTTATTATCTAAACAAAATTAATGGTAACTATTGCTTTCTAAGTGACTATCTTTTAAATGTATCTTTAATTTTTTTTATGAAGAGCAGTGAACACTACGCCAGAGCTCCCCTCAGGCAGAGGATGGTTGAGAAGGAACTGGAGGGGTCAGGTCGCACATGCGCTAGATGAGACACCAATGGCACCATGAGACACCTACTCGCAGGCACGACCCACATGGACACTGCTGCCATAAAACTCCGATTGATGGCACCAGAAACCACTGACACCTCAAGTGGAGCACCCACAGGGACATCACTCGAAGAAGAATCAGGGGTAGTCAATAGGCAGACCGCAGGCCAAATCTGGACGGTCTGTTTTTGAATGGACCCTGAAATCTTTTTATTTACTTATTATCATTATTGTTGTTCTTTTTTCTGAAGTCTGGACCTTGACTATACCTTGACCAAGAAATTTGGACCTTGATAAAAATAGACTACCCACGAACTAAATAATTTATATAGAAAACTGTAACTAGCTAAGGAGAACACAAATCAATTCTGACTCTGATGAAGGGCAGTTAGAAGAAACTGAGGGGGTTATTAATTAATATTCTATTCAATATTTTAATACACTATAAAGGCTAAAACTAAATGTAATGATAAAGTTGAAATTAAATGTTTGTACCTTATTGAAACTAAATATTTCAATGGTTCCAAACTGAATTTTTTCAGAGATTTTTTGTTTCACAGCAAGCTTCAAAATTTTGACTTTTTGCTCTGATTTGGAACATTTCTTTGTTTAATGCTGATATTTCCCAAGAACGGTAATTCTGATTTCCAACAAGTTCAGGCATCTTTTCAGGTACCTCTTTCACCAGTCAAAAACTACTGCAGGTGACTCGTCAGTGCTTCCTGCAGATTAATCCTTCTTACTCATCCTCCAAGAGAATTGTGAAGAAATCCAAGTGATAAGATACTGCATTTTACTCTCGTTGAAAATTCCACATACACCAGTAGACAGGTTACAGAAAATATTTCCATTGTCAAATTGTATTTAGTATGAACAGTTTGTGTGATTTCCAAATGTTGAGCCAGTTTGTTCTGTCTTATTTAAATTATACATTATAAAAACTGTTGTGTTAATCTACATTTGCAGCAGTGTTTTTTACAACCAGATGTCCTGAGCTGGTTTTACACCAAGACCTTCTTAACCACAAAAAGGAAGATTGGAGGATATTGAAAATGGTAACATCCATATAGCCAAATATTAATGCATCTCTCATTCTGTAACTGACAAAAACAAAATATCTGTAAAATGTGTAGTGTACTGGTTTTGATCACATGTACATTGCCACATTTTCATTTTATAAAGTTAAACTTCTTATTTAACTGGCACTTTCTGTACAGGATTAGCAATGACTAAAAACAAACAATCATAGCAAAGTAAGAGTTTATACCATGGAGCATATTCTGGTACTTACTGACTTGGTAAAGGGGCCCACATTTCCTCTTTGAGTACATGTGTATTTTCACTGGAGAATTTAGGTACTTGGTAAAATCATTCATGAATAAAACAGACATATAAAGCAAAGAATTTTCTGCAGTAATTTCTTCTACAATGGCATGAGAACTTTCAGAATGCTTGCCAAAATCTGTTACATATATATTATTTAGTTCTTCCCACTAACCAAATGCTCTTGTATCAGAATATGCTATAAGTAAAAATTTCATTTTCTTTATTCAATAATCTTTGACTGCAATAATGTGAAGAAGTAATAAATAAATTTTTCCCACTGAAAACAAATTTTATCAAGAGAACAACATGAATCTTAGACTAGATTTAACTAGATTAAAGATTAATTTAGATGCTATGATAGAGATCTCTGATATTCTGAAAAATAATCTCTCTCTTTATTGGATTTCTTCTCACTTTTCCTTGGAGGGTTATTTTAATAAGAGTTCACTCTATAATGTATGATCAAGGATATATGAGAACCTCTACCATGAGTACTTGTGTTACAGTTGTGCTTATGTCAGTGTTCATTTGATTAAAAAAAAAATCTTTGCACTCTATAGCTGAGATGCTTATGGTCTGAAGACAAGATTGTTTTCTTACAGGACAGTAAAGAGTGAGATCTTTAATCTGTTTTCCAGTACTGAACTCCATCAAAGATATAGCATTTTTAAACCAGAGACCTTGTGTAATGAAAGTTTCTAACAGCACTTTAAAAAGAGAAGACTCATATTCAGATACATCAACTGCCCCTTGCAGTGTTAGAATAATTTTCTAAAGTTGTTTGTTCTCTTTACCCTGTCTCAGTACATTCCTAATGATAACACTAATTTTTTTTCCCCAACCATATAGTAAAGAAACAAAAATTAAAATGTTATTTGCTCATCATAGGTTTGGGCATAAGGTAAGAGATTCTTGACAATTTTACAACTCTTAGACAAATTATAAACTACAGAGATTTTTTTTTTTTTTAAAAACAGACCCCACCAACAGAACTATACCTCAGAAGATATCCAAGTCTGTTAGTTCCCCATTGTCATGTTTGATTTAAACTTGAAGACTAGTACAGACAAGGTCTTCAGGTTTTTCTTACAGTTTTTTGCTGAGGCTGTCTCTTCCCCTCCTTTTCTTACAATCATTTACCATATCCTGGACTGTGATTGACCATACCAGCCAGAGGTGCTGACTTCCTGATTTCCTGGGGGGGGGCTTGACCCCCCAGTATGCCCCAGGTCCTGCCCCACTCCACCCCTTCCACAACCCCCCGTCCCTTCTTCCCCTCTCTCCCTGCCTCTTCCTGCCCCCAATCCTCTCTCTTCCCCCCCCCCAGCACCTCCTGCACACCATTGAACAGCTGATCCCGGTGGGTGGGTGGCGCTGGGGGGAAAGGGGAGAAGCTGAACCACAGGGCTGCTGATGGGTTTTGAACACCCACTATTTTGTTCCATGAGTGCTCCAGCCCCAGAACACCAACAGAGTTGGTGCCCATGATACCAGCTCTTTAGGCAGGGTATATGAGGGAACAACTCCTGCCCAGTACTACTTTGTTCCAAGTTTTCCTGGGACAGGGTCACTGATGAGAAGTAGCAGCACTGAGGGAGAATTCTGAGGTTAGTGAGAGGGCCTATGTTCTTGACTGACTTCAGAGGTCAAGGCTAGAGTTGCATTAGCACATTGAGCTGGAATGGAAACTGCTGGTTTGTGGTAGTCCCCAACTGGGCTCTAGCCAAGAAAGCAGGTTGCTGGGAAATGTAATCCCTCCAGGTGGCCAAATTCATATAATGCGGTTCCGGTAACCCTGTTGGGAAACAAGGGTGAGTAAGAAGTCTCTTCTCTTTCACCCCATAGGACCCTCTTCAGTACCACTGGGAGGGGAGTGAAGGCAGAATCCTCTGCACTCAGGACCCCTGAGGGGAAGAGAAAGAAAAAGGAGATGCTCCCAGAAGATGCTGGAAGCAGGAGCATTCTGGGAGTCCATGTCTGAAGACAACAGGTAAGGAGGCTGGTTTCTTGTGTGTTCCAATATGTATTTTGTTTACACTAGTTCTGATTGACTGAATAGTACGTTGTGTATTTTGGAAATACTTTAATGCTAAATTATGATACTCTGTATTTGGGAAGTGATGAGGCATATGTTTTTGTGTTTGTCTACCACCTCTTGCTTCAGTGGCAGGGACAATTCCACTGTGCTCTCCCTCTGCTGTACCTTAGGTTGCTTCATATACTGACACTGTTGAATTGGAGCGGAGGGAAGGGCAGAATTCCACACAATAGTGTGGCAGGCAAACCAGATGGTGGGTAGTGAAGTTGGTTGAAAAAGCAAAAATAAGTCAAAAATTTAAAATTATTTTCATTTCACAGATTTTAAATGGACTAACTTAGTTCCTGAAAAAATTGAAAATAACAATTAAAATTTTAGATTTTTGGAAAATTAAAATTTTTTATTTAGGGGGAGGACGGGAAATAGTATTTTTCAGCCCTTTTTAAAAGGAGAAGCCAGAAGAAAGAAAATCAAATGCCTCCCATATGAAAACTCAACCTCCCCCCCAAAAATCAAACAGGCTGATTTTATTTGTGTTTCTCCTTCTATTAAGAAAATTAAAATATTAAAAGAGTTTTGATTTAGCAAAAAGGCTGTTATTTGACAAACATTTTTACTCAAATAACTTCAACCATTTGTAATGGGTGGGTGATGTGACACTGAGAGCACTAGCATTTAATGGCAGGCATGTGAGCTCTTTCAGCACTGAGGTTTATTGATGGCTAGCAAAGTCAGCTGCTGTTTAGAGGAAAACAGGTTAGATGTCACTGTTCAGCATGGTGTCTTTTTCTGTACATGTGTAACAGGCCAGCCCACTACTCTGGGTCCCAACCCAGGGACCCTCTAGAGGCAGCCCTCCTCTCTCCCTCCATCTGTCCACATCCCTGGGCCACTTCCCCTTTGGCCCCTCACACTGGCTAGGCCCTTCCCCTAAGGGCCTGCAGCCTAACAGACACCAGGCTGGAGTTCCCTTCTGCTCCCCTGGGCCTGCCCAGCACTGCACTGCACTGTCCCAGGTGCTAATCTTCTAGCTCCGGAGACAGACCTTCCCCTATCAAAGGCCTGGGATAGACTGCCTGCACCCTCCCTGAGCAGCCTTTTTATAGGGATGAGCCTGGCCCTGATTGGCTGCCTCCAATCTGGGACTCAATTGGCTCCCAATAAGCTCTTCCCTAATTGGCTGCCCATCTGCACAGGCCGCTGGAGCCCACACTCTCGGGGAGTGGGGCAGCTGTCCCACTACAATGTGCTATTTCTCACAGTGGAAGGAAATAAAACAGAACATTTACATTGTGCTATATTAAGTTTTACAGAATCACTTAACAAATAAAATTCAAAGGAACTTTCTATTTGCCCACGTGTATGTATATACATTCATAAGGCCTGAGCCAAAGCTAATTGAAACCATGGAAACTTTGCTATTGCTCATATAGAAAATTGGTATTATATTACTGTGGAATAGACAGTCTTAAAAAGGTAATTAGATGACACTGGGTCAATTACTAATGGATAATTTCTAGCTCATGGTGTTAACAATTACACGTTGATCTACTTATTTCTAAATTATGTAGCTGGGACACATGTAGTTTTAATATTTCTTATTCTCCATACAGATGTTTCTCAGGCAGAAACAATGAGCATGTAAGTTGGCGTTGCTCCATTGACTTCATTTACATGCATAGACTCACTTTGACTTTTGCTTCACATTAAAAGCCCAGACAGAGTTTGCCAAAATCCAGGCAGCATACCTTTAGATAGGTAGAGGATTTCTCATGGTTTTCTAAATAATCCTTCCCTGGGCACATGTGGATAAACTTAATATCGGTTATTGATACCCTGGTTGTTGTTGTCTATTTTAAGTTACTTTGTATACAGCAGTGATTCTCGACCTCCGGCCCTTGGGCTGCTTGTGGACAAGTCAACACACAGCTGCAGCCCATGTGACATCCTCAGGGCCATACATGTAGTATATATATTGTCAATCTGGCCTACATAATACATAGACAGCTGTGTATACAGCCCACCATGGTAAAGAGCTTGAAAACAACTGGTATACGGTATGCCTCTGATATATTTGTGTGTCTTGTCTTCACATCCCTCACCTTGTTTTCCTGGTCTGGAAGTTTTTTAAAAAAATTCAAAAACTGCTTTTGTGTTATTTACAACCTCATCACAAGAATTTACGTCTGTTAAGGAAAACGTCTGTCATTATATCACTCATATAGTCTTAATGTGTTTCTCAAATGCCCACTGCAGTACAATCTGACTTGGCTGTTATAAGTACTATTTTTCTTTATTGACAATTCATTACTTTTAGGCTTACAGGAATCAACAACAATTGATTAGGAGTAAAGGGGCACATGGTAACCATACAGAATGGCTATTATAGACAGATATTGCAGAAGTGATATCATTTGCAGCATTATGCAGTCTGTCTAAACACATCTCTGCTGGACACTTGTGCCCTAGAAACTGTCAATTTCACTTTCTGACAGAATATACTACCATCCTAATGCATGGCTGAGAGTGTAGGCAGCCAAGACACCATGTCTGAAGATCAAATTTCCTTGTGTTGAGAGAAAGAATACTGGCCAGGAATATCATAACTGCTGCCTTTCATAAGTTATTCCACACTACTACTGTATACTGTCTTAAATTTTCATGCAAGCAAGGCTTCTACAACAATGTAAAATGTAGTTTTAATTGTGTTTAATCAGGTTTAATGAGTTTTTGAATCTGTATAGAATTTCACTACAGAACTGGCAAAACCACTTTGTAGCATAGATTAATTTGCTGATTAGGTTTCCAGGGGGAAAAAATCCTGTTTTGCAGCCTTCTATGAGCTTTTATTAAAAACTTCTAGGCTTTTACTATAGGGCTCTTTAGGATCCAAAGACTATGCCAGCTTACTCAGGCTGCCTAATGCCCCATTAAGTCATTATGGTAACTTTAACAACTGCTAGGATATGCTTGCTTTTCCCCAAAACATCCTCCTAAATGGTGGCTATAAGGTAAGCATGGCATAGAAGCCATTTCAATAGCACCATACCCCTGGCAGAGAAATTCTTAGATAGCTGCTTAAGCTGGATTTGAGTCTGTTTTGCAGTACTTGAATGGTGGAAAGCAGATTTGGGTAGGTGAATCTTGCTCATTGTTTATTTTTCTGTGTAGTTGCTAAGACAGGACCATTGTATTCTGAAAAATGCATGTCAAAACATAGGTGCTGGAATTAGAGGTGCTGGGGGTTCTGCAGCACCCCCTGGCTTGATGTGGTTTCCATTATACACAGGATTTACAATGGCTCTCAACACTCCCACTATAAAAATTGTTCCAGCACTCCTGTTTCAAAACAAACACACAGCTTTTTACCATGTGTGTACTGAGGCATATGGGATGTCTCAAGACTAAATTTTTCTGCTTTTCATTCATGTTGTTATTGCAGAGAGAGAAAGATCCTATTTTTCCTAGTACATCATGAAGAAGTGTTTATAAGTTCCAATCAGTTGCACTTGTTTTATTAAGGACATAATTTGACCTGCCTCTATTATTGGTGACAATATGAAAGAAAACAAAATAAAGGGTGTCTTCAGTTATTAACATCTTTGACATAGGGCACATCTAGCCTTGTATTGAAAGCATAAAGGATCAGAGTCTGTGCTCCATTGCCTGAGAGGTGCAGCACAGAGCTGTAGCCCCAAGAAGGAGGCTTTATTCAACCTTTGTGCCACTCAGCCTTCAGAATGGGCTGAAACCTGAAATGGCCATCAGTGTAAGTTACAACATTTCTCATGGCTGCTCTAACTTGTAGCAGCCTTTCCCCTGCTGCCTATTATTTCAGCATGTGGTACTATATCCATCACAGTGTGCCTTTGACTAATGTCTCAACCAATGTGATCAACAGTCACGAGTATTCTTTCATCCTCTACTAGGAGAATAATTGCGTGCCTTAGAGAGTTACTGTGGAATTTAAGTTCCATACATAGAACACCTCAATACCCCCCTCCTGGCTGAAGCGGGCAGTGCAACACTTTGGCTCACTTCATCCCCACATTCTTTTGGGGATAGTATAGCCAAAGGTGTGTCTTGGCCCTCCAGACACCAAAGTCTTAAGTAACATGTACTAAAACCAAACCTTCAGCACACCTGGGGTAGCTAGCAGACTCCACACTGCAAGTATGCCTCTACTTCTTTAGACTATCCTGTATCTTAATCAACCCTACCTTGTAGGTTTCAGCCCACTTCTCCCTTTACTACAAGATGGCTCCAGCTAGGTCTTCAGCTCACCTCTGGAAAAGCTGTTTGTTTTTTTTCCCCTTCTCAACCTTCCTCCAAGAGAGAGTACCTCCACTCTCTGAATTTCTTCTTTCCTAACTTTGCTTACTCAGCTCTTTATGGAAACAAGCCCAGCTTTCCCCCAGCTGGGCTTTATTTCTAAGTAGGTCTGGCCCATATTAACCTTTCATGGCATGTGTGAGATAAACACCCCATCACAAGCGACATTTTGCAATATGTTTATGTTGCAGAATGCAAAGTCAAATAAATGTGCCTTTCCCTCAGAGCATGCAACTGCAGCCCAGAATCTCTGTAGTGCTAAGAACTTTGGCTATTCCCACTGCCATGCTTTACATTATTGCTTACATCAGCCTTAAGCTGCTTCTGCATTGGGGGGCATTCTCCCCTGGCCTCTTGCAGCTGATTTACATTTCTTGAATCCAATGGAGCAGTGTATAGGGGCTGGAGCAGAAGGAAGAAAAGTTCCCACTATTTTCTGGTTTTGACGCTTCTACAACATGTACACCTGTTGCAGGTCATCCGTTCTCGCTCTACAGTAGAATTCTGATTTTATGAACAACCAGTTATATGAACCATTTTAATCTCTGAATCAACAACGTACATGTGTATGTATTTAATCAGAGAGCAGAGGCCACACAAACTCAGTACATGGGTCTATCAACCATCCCATGCTCTGGTGAAAGTGCCTCAGTATCAGACGAGAAAAGTATCAGACTGATTGAGGCAGTTGTCTCAAACAAAAGAAAATCAGTTATTTATATCACAGTGACTACTGTGACACTACAGCATATTACGTACCTGTAGCACTGTAGGATGTAATGCAGTATATTGGCAAAATTGTACTAGCTCACCGTATACACTACTTTCCAATCAGTATGTACACATTGGATGATTAATAAATTAAACTGTGCACCGTGCCTACTGTAATTCTGAGATGTTCAATTTTACGAACTCCTCAATCCCAATTAGTTCATAAAATAGGAGTTCTACTGTATGAGATGCTTTCTGTTGGTAAGAACAGAGAAAACACAGAGCACTTTTGGACACTGGACCCAGCCTATAGGACAATAAAAATTCCCATTTTAGAGGACAGTGCACTTTGCAACATTTTCTCATACTCTCATTTTATATCCCGTAGATATAAAAATAAATATGTAAAAACTAATCAAAACTGAAATATGGAATAAAACCTCCAAGAATTATTTTACGCTTATAAGCTCCTGTCTCTTGGAGTTCTGTGGTGGCTGTAATGTTTTCACCAGAGACACTTGTGGGGTAGCACACTAAGAGCTGATGATCTGTAGACAGCATGGAGATCAGAGAATCTACACAACTTGCTTGGTCATATAAGCATATAATTCTATAGGTTTTAAAAATACTTATATCTATATACATGTATGTGTGGAAATCACACAGAATCCCTCTGAATTCCAATTGATTTAATGGGTGCAGAATTGGATTCTATGTTTGCAAGTATTTATCAAGAAGAATAATCTAAATGATATTGTAGAAACACTTACATCAGACTTTAGCCACTTTCTACTAAAATTTATTAAGATATTCATGAATCCATTTTATTATAACATTTTTTATTCAGACTCATGAATAAATTGTAATGTTAACTACAACAGATACTCAACCTTTTGGTAAGTAAGTTTTTACTATCACCCCTAAAAGAATGGTAAATCTACCAATTTACTTGAAGCTAAATGCATTTGTAACAACTTGTTTAAAGAAATGTTATGATATTAGTGGGAAACATGGAATTTCCATGATGGTAGTTAAAAGATTACACTTGCCACTGTCCTCTTTGCCTCACAATAGTTGCCGAGACCAACATATAAACATATATTCAAACACCTAAAATACCAAGTAACATTATAACTTGTCACATACTAGAGTTTCTGACAGAAAAGAGCCCTCTTCACTGCCTCCGCTCTTAATCTCTTCTGCTTAGGTGCCAAGAAGAATTTGAAGCTCATATCTTGCCAAAAAGTATTGATAAATCCAAAGGAGTGAAGAGATCATACAGGTGGGGACTTCAGGACCTGAAAGTAGTCAATAAGAGTAAGGAAGGAATGTCTTTTACAAAGCTATATCTGCTCTTCAGTCATGTTTAATTTGTAAAGTCAGTATTAGATTGTGAATTATAAGCCTACAATACCGCTAAGAATGTGGCATTGCATCTTCTGTCAGTTGTTGCTTAGGAACTTCTCAATCACTCAGACTTTATCTTCACTGCTAAAAAGATTTTTTTTTTAATTTTATTTTTTGTTTTTACAGTGAGATAGCTGTCTTGATGCAAAGTCCTAGTGGAAAGAAGGCACAGGTAGTTTTTACCTTGATGTGGCTAGTAAAGGTCAACTCTATGCCCTCCACTTGTGCCTTTTCTTCAGTAAGGTTTCACATTGAAATAGCCATCTCAAATTAGCTATCGATGTAAATTTTTTTTTCTTTTGCAGTGAAGACATAGCCTAAAGGTCTGAACCTGCATAGTGTAAGTATAAGTGCTGTGCATGTAAACAAAAGGTAAATAATGAGGAGGAGGACAAGGAGCACAGAAGAAATTGATTCTTCATTAGTAAATGAGCTATTACTTGGCTGCCAAAATTCTGTTGCCTAGCAGCAGCCATAAGACCTATGAGAGGGAAAAAGGGGATAACTTAAGGATTACATATACACCCAGGTCTCTTCTGAGTCACCTGTTCTCTACATATGCAATCCACTTTTACTGTATGTACTTGAAAGTAGGGGAGTGGGCATACAGGATGCTTACTACCTCTCAGCATGGAGGACTAAGCCTACACTTAACCTCACTGATGTCTACGAGTAGTCCTACATACACTTGAGCACAACAACTTTGCACGCCATTATATGCTTTGTGCAAGAACTTGTAGGATCAAGACCTTAATAATCTGAGTTGACAGCAAACTTGGAGGGTGCTGGAGGCCAGTTTAGTGAATAGGAAGTTAACTGTATAAAATTAGGTCCCTTCTAATGAAGTAAGATGGGAAGGATTGGACTTGACCCCTAAAATAGCAGTTCTCAAACAGGACTCTGAGGCCCCCTGGGGGGCTGCAAGCATGTTTCAGGGGGTCCACCAAAATAAACCATAGAGCAGGGACAGTGTTAGTCACTGGGGCCCAGGGTAGGAAGCCAAAGTCTGAGCCACGCTGCGCAGGGCTGATGCCTGAACCCTGCCACGTGGGTCTGAAGCCAAAGCCTGAGCAACTTAGCGTTGCAGGGCCATTGCCCTGTTTGCTACCCCCAATGCCAGTCATGCATATGCAGGACAGTTGTTGTGGCACAGACAAGCCATGGAGTTTTCATAGCATGTTGAGGTGGGCCTCGGAAAGAAAAAGGTTGAGAACTGCTGCCCTAGAAGATACAGAGCAGGGAAGAAGCTAGGTGCTGGCTCATAACTGCTCTGGGAAATAGTCTCCTTGGAGGCAGGCAGGAACTGAAGTCTTTAAATACAGGGCTTTCCTCCCTCTTAGGGATAGACATGACATTACTGGTAAAGTACCCACTTGGTTGGTATAAACCATTTGGAGTGTTTAATAACGTTGGTTAAAACTGGTCTTTTTCATGCCAATTTTTGAAAAACATTAAAACATTTCACTTAAGATGGTGAAACAAAATAACCTTTATACTGATCACTTTCACAAAATCTTCTAGTTTAACTCCCAAGATACTCTCTCAGAAGCAGGTAATCAGAGTACATTGCAAGGTAACTAGCAAATGGAATAGTTCATTAAAGACCAGAATAGGAACTGTTTACCACTGGACATGATTATGTTCATAGTTTTACCATAGCTATAAAATAATCCAAGCTTTTGTAAACCAACACAGTAAATGCTTTGTTATCTGGCATGTTGGGGACTAGGGAGTGCCAGTTAGTCAAAAATTCAAGTTAACTAAGAGTTATACTTACCAATGGATTACCAATTTTCAAAGAATTAGAATACAATAAAATCAATAAACATTCATATTCTTGCCCTTTTCAGGATGTATATCTATCTATTTTCTGTTTTAATGTCAACATAACTCTTATGTGTTTCTCCTTTGCTTTTCGTTGGTATTTTGGTATGGCGGTGCTGATATTTTATGATAAAAACATGACAATACAGAGTAATAAAGCACCGATCACAATGGCAGATACAAACAAAGAACAGCATTCTGTTCTTCTTGGCTAACTCGAGCTGAGTCCAACTGCTCTTGGAAATACTCAGGTCCCAAATAACTTCGGCATCGGTCCTGGTTACTAGATTGAAGATTTGTATTGGGAGATATCAGAAATGCCAGTTTCTAGAGCTTTCCAGCTGGTAAAGGGCCAGATAACACAGCTTTTACTATATTTGAAAAGCTGTAGTAATTAATTACCCTGACTTCTTGCCAAAAGCAGCAAAGAAAAGGTGAGAAATGTTGTAAATCTTCCTCTGACATGCTGAATATAATTTGTTTTAGAATGTTGAAAATGATATTTTATGTGTGTTTGTTCAGTTTCAACTTCTGTATGAGAAAAATGAGTGAGATACTTGGCTTTTCCACTTTTGTTTAAAGTACTAATAAAACCTATTTATATATTGTAAGGACATTAGGAAAGACCTAAGTCAGTGCCATTTCCTAGCCAGTGAAGAATTACCCTACTCCAGGAGTCCAAACCCTTCTTGACAGCTTAGAAATTGGCACAAGATTCCCCCTCCCCCCCAATTTATATTTAGCAACTTTGGTGCAAAATGCTGTGAAAGACATTGCAAATAAGGCAAAGCTAGTAGAATAAGCTACGTGATTTTGGACTTGAATGAAGTGTGACGAAATGATTTTGAGAGCATTGCAGGAACACACTCAAGACGACAAGTGCTTGGACTAGAATTTAATTATTAACCTTTTCTTCACATAAATTTTCAATGTGCACTGTGATTATTATTAAATCCTACTTAATCTGTGACTGAATAAAAGGGTCAAGAAAGGTGCAGCCAGGTGCTATTCTTGCTTCTTTTCAAAACAGGTTGGCAATGCAACTTAGTATTCCAGTCCTAGTCTGGTCACTTATAGCAACTTGTGTGTTGAGTGTGTGATGTGACAAATATTCAGTCAAGTTTATTGTCACTTGTGACCCCAGCAGAATTTGAACTTACTGTAGGTTTCCAGATGTGAAAGGCTTGGGCACTAACCTACTGTGCCACTTAGTCTCTAAGGCACTGCTTCTGTCAATTAATGTTTTTGTCTAGATGCAGTAAATCTTGCAGTTAGGTTAAAGGGCAAGTAGGCAAAGTGTACTGAGATAGCAGAATAAAAAAAAAGAGTAAGACAAATGACATGGCATATTAACAATCAAGTGACACTTATTTCCAGCCTCCAGATTATAAATGGAAATAATGTGGGAAAAGTCTTGACAGCTGCTGTCCAACATCCTGAAACAGTGACTTAGACTTACTATAAATTCTCCTTTTGGGGGTTTGCAACTTGGTCATAAAAAATTAACTCTGGGGTGAAACATGGCATATAAACAGTCAGCGTAGGAATAAATGCTTAAAGTTTAACTTTTTTGCAGTATTTAATTGGATTTGTTTTAGCTGTTTAGCTTCTTAGACTAAACCAGTGGTTCTCAAACTAGGGCCACTGCTTGTTGCAGAAAAGCCCCTGGTAGGCCGGGCCAGTTTACCTGCCGTGTCCGCAGGTTTGGCCGATCTCGGCTCCCACTAGCTGCAGTTCACCCCTCCAGGCCAATGGGGGCTGCAGGAAGGGCGGTCAGCACATCCCTTGGCCTGTGCCGCTTCCTGCAGCCCCCAATGGCCTGAAGCAGCAAACCACGGCCAGTGGGAGCCATGATTGGACAAACCTGCGGACGTGGCAGGTAAACAAACCAGCCTGGCCTGCCAGGGGCTTTCCCAGAACAAGTGACAGCCCTAGTTTGAGAACCACTGGACTAGACCAACAAATTTGTTTATGTTTGATCTGTTGAACTCAGAAGGAAAATGGCTAACTTTTAAAACTTGGACATTTTAGGCATTTATCCCATATACAGTTGCCAACTTTCTGATTGCATAGAAACCAAACAACCTTGCCCTGCCCCCTGCCACGCTCTTTCCTAAAGGCCCCACTCCTTCCCCAAAGCCACACCTCTTTCCACACCTTCTCACTCCATCCCTCCCCCGTCGCTTGCTCTTCCCCAACCCCCACCCTCACTCACTTTCTCAGGCCTGGGACAGGGGTTTTGGGTGTGGTAAGGGGTGAGGGCTCCAGCAGGGGGTGTGGGCTCTGGGGTGGGGCCAAGGATACGGGGCTCAGGGTGCAGGAGGGGACTCTAGGTTGAGGGTTTCAGAGTGCAGGAGGGGGCTCAGGGCTGGAGCAGGGTGTTGGGGTATGGGATCTGGCTGGGTGGCACTTACCTCAGATGGTTCCCGGCCAATGGGAGCTGCGGAGCCAGTGCTTGGGGCGGGGACAGTGCGTGGAGCCCTCTGACCCCTCCGCGTAGGAACTGGATGTGCCGGATGCTTCCAGGAGCCGAGCGGAGCCAGGGCAGGCAGTGAACCTGCCTTAGTCCTGCTGCACCGCTGACCGAACCTTTAGCAAGTCAGTCAACAGTGCAGACTGGAGCCACAAGGGTCCCTTTTTAACTGGGCATTCTGGTTGAAAAATGGATGCCTGGCAACTCTAATCCCATATGTTTGACTTTGGTTTGAAGACAATTAAATCTGAAAATTGACAGCTAAATAGGTAGATTATACTTAGTAGTGTTTTAAATTGTAATTCAGACTATAATTTATAGTAATATTTTATGTTCTATTAGCAGCAAGTTTTACAGGCAATTAAATAGAAGATAACAGTTATTGCAAAGAGTGTCATGCAACTGGGGCTCTGTTGGAAGCCACAATCATGTAGCTTTGGCCTAACTTAAGAGGCACATGTAGAATTTAAGAAATATAGAAATTCAATGCTTTGAAACTAAATAATGTAGGCATAGCCACTTTTAATTTCATCACAATTTGATATGGGGATCAATAACTATGGGCAAGATCCTGCAACTGGACATGTGTAAGTGAACTTCTGCAACTGTGCAGAGCTCCATTGACTTAAATCTCTGTATGACTGCAAAGATCCACCATGTGGATCTGATTATAGGACCAGGGCCCCATGTTTTACGCACAGCACCTCAGAAGTCAAAGGCAAATGTCAATTCTAATGTAAATCAAAATTTAAATGTTGAAAAAACAAGGTTCCACAAAACCAAAGGTTTGTTTCTGGTGGGATCCCATCAGGATTAGTCCTTGACCTACACTGTTTAACTTTTTTTTTTTCAATGACCAAAAAGAAAGAAAATAATCACTGATAAAGTTTGCAGATGACACAAAAATTGGGGGAGCGGTAAATAATGAAGAGGACAGGTCACTGATAGAGAGCGATCTGAATTGGCTGGTAAACTGGGTGAAAGCAAACACTATGCATTTTAATATGGCTAAATGTAAATGTTCACATTTAGGAACAAAGACTGTAGGCCCAACTTACAGGATGGAGAACTCTTTTCTGGGAAGCAGTGACTCAGAAAAGGATTTGGGGGTCGTGATGGATAATTAGCTGAACATAAATTCCCAGTGCAATGCTGTGGCCAAAAGGGTTAATGTGATCCTTAGATGCATAAATAGGGGAATCTCACATAGGAAGAGAGAGGTTATTTTATCTCTGCATTTGGCACTGGTGTGACTGCTACTGGAATACTGTGTTCAGTTCTGCTGTCCACAGTTCAAGAAGGTATGGGCATGGAGGGAAAAAGGACAATAGAGGCACACAAAGAGGTCCTGTCATGGGGGGTGGTGAATGGGGGCACCCTTGAATGAGGAGATTGGGAGAAGGATGGGCACAGAGCCTCTGGCAAGTGCAGAGGATTGGGGGTGGGCAGAGAATAGGCAGCCTTGGTATGGAGAGGAAGAATGGGGGACATTCTGAACCCCTGGTAGGATGGGAATGGGGGGACCTCAAGGGAGTACCTGAAATAGAGGGGGATGGAAGGGTGGCACAAAGGAAGCTTATAAGAGAAGTGGGAAAATGGAGGGATCCAAGGAGCCCCAGATGTGTGCAATAAGCTCACCTACACAAGATACCAAGTGTGTGACCCCCCCGTCCCCCCGCAAGTATAACATCCCTATTCATACTCTCAATATTCCTGTTTATACATCCAAGCATCATATTAGCTCTTTTGGCTGCAGTGCCCCACTGAGAGCTCATGTTCAGCTGATTATCCATCATGACCCACAGTGATGGGTTACCTCCCCTTCCTTTGGGATGCCATCTGATGTACTGGGGTACCACTGAGCTCTCAGGTTTCACCAGTCTGGGTTCCCTTACGCTGCCCTGCTGAGCCAGGCCCTCAAGCCTCCTCCAGCATGCATACACGTAGGGCCATAACCAGCTGCAGAAACACACAGACACGGAGATCAGCTCTATGTAGGAAGACTCAGCTCGGGAATTGCGTAGCACTCAAGTGCACACCCCCTCCGGAGTGTAAACACAAAATTGTCTTGTCTTGCACTGCACTGCACAGAAAATTTTACAGCATAAGCTTATGAAATTTGCTCCCTCCTTCAACGTGGAGAACGGTATGCAAAGCTTTTTGCCCCCCCCCCATGAATTGCACTGTCATAAACAGATAGTTAAGGGTTAACGTCTCCTTTACCTGTAAAGAGTTAAGAAGCTCAGTAAAAACCTGGCTGACACCTGACCAGAGGATCCATAGGGGGTCAAGATACTTTCAAATCTTGGTGGACGGAATTCTTTTGTTTGTGCTCTTTGTGTTGTTGTTGTTCGCTCTCGGGACTGAGAGGGATGGGACATCAATCCAGGCTCTCCAAATCTTTCTGAATCAGTCTCTCATGTTTCAAACTTGTAAGTATTTAGCCAGGCAAGGCATGTTAGTCTTATGTTTGTTTTCTCAACTTGTAAATGTTTCTTTTTGCTGGAAGGATTTTTACCTCTGTTTGCTATAACTTTGAACCTAAGGCTACGGGGGTTCCCTCTGGTCTATAGGAATCTGATTACCCTGTAAAGCATTTTCCATCCTGATTTTACAGAGATACTTTTTACCTTTTCTTCCTTTAATTAAAAGCTTTCTTTTTTTAAGAATCTGATCGATTTTTCCTTCTTTTAAGATCCAAGGGGATTGGGTCTGGACTCACCAGGGATTGGTGGGGGGAAAGGAGGGGGGATGGTTAATTCCTCCTTGTTTTAAGATCCAAGGGGTTTGGATCTGTGTTCACCAGGGAAGTGGTGAAGCCTCTCAAGGCACCAGGAGGGAAAGTTTTGGGGGACTGAAGTGCCCCAGTATCATAAGCCTAATCCCAAATCTGGACCTTAGACCAGAAATCTGGTGCCTAGCATGAACCCTTCTAAGCTAATTACCAGCTTAGCTTTGATCTCGCTGCACCATCCAAAATCCAGCTTTTAGCTCCTCTGGTCTCTCAAAACCTCACCTGAGAAGACCCCAAGACTCAGAGACTCTAGTCTCACAACAAAGGAAATAACCCACTTCCCTCCCCTCTCTCCCACCAGACTTCCTCTCGGCTAACCTGAGAGTACTGATGCAATCTCTTTAATATCACAATACCAAGAAGCATGTCTCCTCTTTCCACAAGAGACAAAACCCCAATACAAGGAACAGAAATGATTCTATCTCTTCCCCTCCCACCATCCCTGTGCTGCAGAGCTTACCCTCCGTAGATCTAACACAAAGAGAAGTTCCCCCCCTTCGTTCCTTAGCCTACCAGAGAAAAAAACTCACAAGTCTAAAATAAAGCTTCATATAAAAAAAGAGAGAAAAAAGACATCAAAATATTCTCTGTATCAGAGATGACAATAATACAGGATCAATTGCTTAAAAGAAAAAAGAATAAACAACCTTATCAAAAAGATATCCAATTTGGAAACATTCCAGCAAGCTACACACATGTAAATACAACCAAAACAACATAAAAGCCTATATTGTTTTTCTACCTCTACTTACAATTTGGAAACATTAGATTAAGAAGATAGAAAGAACCTTCTCATAGCTGAGAGACAGACAAAAGACTCAGACCCCCAAAATTCCCTCCCATTGAAAAATCCGGTTTCCTGATTGGTCCTCTGGTCAGGTGTTTGGTTCCCTTTGTTAACCCTTTACAGGTAAAAGAAACATTAACCCTTAGCTATCTATTTATGACACCCAGACACTGAAATTCTGGGTGGTGGCAGTGTTACCAGATGTAAGCTAGTAATTAAGCTTAGAAGGGTCCATGCAGGTCCCCCACATCTGTATCCTAAAGTTCAGAGTGGGGAAAAAATCTTGACATGCACAAACTAGTTAAGAGAAAACAAAACAAGTTTATTAACTACAAAAGATAGATTTTCAGTGATTATAAGGGATAGCAAACAGATCAAAGCGGATTACTGAGGAAATAAATTTGTAACCCCTTTGGGGTTTAGAGAGCAGGCCCCCTTTAAATCTTTTTCCTGGGGGGAAGGGGAGAGTGAGAAAAAAGGAGGGAAATCCCAGGGGGCAGCACTGGAGCTCCAGGGAGGGAGAGAGGTAGTCATCAGGCCCTGGAAAGGTGAAGCAGGGAGAACGTGCCAGAGGTCTGAGCAGTACAGGCCTGATCAGGGACAGCCCAGGACAGGAGCCAGGAGGAGCACCGTGCCAGGGAGGAATCGACCAGGAAGGACAGGCCAGAGCTGGACCCAGTATCACGACTGCTCAGAGCTGCGAGTACTGGGGCTTGTGACTCTGCACTGGGAACAAGGAGGGAAGCTGTAGCTAGTTAGGTGGGGAGGTGGTTGCTCTGTGTGGCTTTGCAGAGGGCAGCAGAAGAGGGCACCGGAGGGGTTTGCTGGGGAGAGTTCACTGGCGCTGAAGATGACCAGGAGCATCCAAGACTCACCACTAGACTGGAACTTTGCTCAGGACTCCTGAACTCTGCATACAGACACATTGCTCATTGTCTGCCCTTCCAGACTGTGCTACCACTGGGCCCTTGGGGCCTTGGCTTGGATGCAGCCCTGTTTTAGTGCTCCCCTATATTTCCCCTCGTTGTTTTTCTCCTCTCATCCCTCTGTAAATAAATACCTCCCTTTGTTATATCCATTGTACTTTTCCTGGGGGTGGGTGTGTTCACTCTGGGGGGTTTGGAACAGGCGCCCCTGGGGTGGAAGAGATTTCTCCTGCAGCATTCCTGCGCGCACCTTCTCTTGGCCAGAGCTGCCTTCAGAGCAGACTCCATCTTGGCCACAAGGGCGCTAAAGTTACAAACCAAACACACAAACTAAACTCAATACACTAAAGAAACTGGCTACAAGTAATAATTTCTATCCCTAACCGTTCTTCTAAGCAGGTTGCAGAGTTTCTTGAAGACAAACTGCTCTTGCTTGCAGCTTAGAACTCTAGATATTCCTTTCATGGCCAGACACCTTCTAGCCTGGGTCTAGTCCTTTCTTCCCCAGATCAGTCTTAGGTGTTTTCAGTAGTCATCTTGAGCAGGGATTCAGTGAAGAACTGACCTAGATTAACTCACTTCCCTGCCTTATATTGGATTTTCATATAGCGGGAATTCTTTGTTTCCCAGTTTGGTCCGCACCCCCTCATTAGTGGAAAAATACTAGTAGGCCAAGATAGGGTCCAATACCAGGTGATATGATCACATGAAACTGCAGTATCAAAGCAACATCCCAGGAAGCTACTCAGGAAGGTGGAAGATTAGCATCTTCAAAGTCTGATTGTTCTACCTGATGGCCCATTGACTAACCAGCCAGACTGATTGCACCTGGGGAATGCCCACCAGACAAAATGCAAACACTTTTGTAATTGATACATAGTTCATATTCCTAACTTCAGATACAGAAATGACACATGCATGCAAATAGGATAAACATATTCAGTAAATCATAACCTTTCCAATGATATCTCAGATGACCCATCTTGCATAAAATACATCTTAGATATGCCATATTCATATAATATTTTATGAAGAATATGGAGAGTAGCATCTCAACCCCCAAGTCCTTTCCAGAGTCACTGCTTCCCAAGATGGAGTCCCCCCACGTGTAAATATGGTCTGTATTCTTTGTTCATAGATGTATAATTTTACATCTGATTATATTTAAATACATATTGTTTGCTTGTGCCCAGTTTACCAGACGATCCATAATGCTCTGTATCAGTGACCTCTCCATGGGTGGTACGTAGAATAGGCTGGGGAAGGCTGTGCCTCCTCAAACAGCTTTGTGTGGCCCTGCCCCCGAGACCCTCTCCTGCTTGCCGCTAGTTGGTCCCAGCCCAGGAAGGCTGATCCAAGTTCCAGGAAGCCTGCTGGGGCTGGACTCTGGAGCTAGGGTGGCTGGGACTTGGGGTGGCTGGGGCCATGCTGCCCAGCGCTCCAGGGCTGGAGATGCTGGTGCCGCACCACCTAGTGCTCTGGGGCAGGGGGTCCCACTGTCTACCTCGTGCTCCAGGGCTGGGGAGCACGTTACACCCACCTGCCTGATGCTCTAGAAGGTTGAGGATATTACATCCATCTTTATCAACCAAACTTTTACGTTCATCAAAAAAAGGCTTTAGTGGGAGCAGAGTTAAACCAGTATTTAGCACTTTTAGAAGTCCCCTTCACTACCTCTAAAAACCAGGACAGATCATGTTTAACAATATAAAGTGTTATAAACAACATAGGCAAGGAAACTAAGTTACCAAAATTATTTGTAAGTTGATTTGCCAGTGTTACCAACTCTCACAGTTTTATTCTAAGTCTCACAATATTTCACATTTTCTTAAAAGTTGCAGCTTCAGGAGTCATTTGAGTACCCAAGACACTCAGCTTTTTTTTTTTTTTTTAAGCAGATTTCTAGCCTCATAGTTGTGGCAAAAAAGCTTGAAACCACAAACTCTAAAGGCTGAATAAACAGAGGGCAAATAAAAAGGACTCAAAATACATTATTTTTTAAATCTCATGATTTTTAAATCAATCTGTTGAATTGCAGGGGTGGGAGGGGGACTTATGATCTTTTGATCACTTGCAGTGGCAGTATTACTGTGCCTATTTAAAATCAATTCTGTTTCAATATGGTAAAGATAATATTAATCTCTTTCTCTTCCTGGAGTACCAAGTTTTAGACACACACTGCTATTTGGAAAGGCTGTGCATTGGCAGGACAGCAGGCAAGGGAGGGAAACAAACATGCAGAGTAACAAGCAGGTGATACAAAGTGTGTGTGTCAAATGCTGGACACAGAGATGTAAAATAACAGTATTTAGTACTTGCACAGTATAGTGCTTTACAGCCCTGGAATTCTAAGTGCCTTACAAAGATGAGTCAGTATCATTATCCCCAGTTGAAAAACCTGAGAGCCTCAGAGATCAGTGGCAGAGCTAGGAAGAGAACCCTAGAGTCCTGATGCTTAGGCTGGTGCTAGGGTTGCCAGGTGTCCAGTTTTCGACCGGAATGCCCGGTCGAAAAGGGCCCCTGGCGGCTCCAGTTGGCACAACTGACCAGGCCATTAAAAGTAAGGTTGGGGCGCAGTGGGGGCCCAGGGGTCAGGCAGGCTCCGTGCCTGCCTCTGCTGTTACCTGGGGTTCTTTTAACCCAAAGCTCTTGGTAACTATACTCTGTGCGAGGAGGTGTCAGGAAATAAATCAGAGGAGACATGGCTGTCCGACCGATAGATGGCTGGCACAAACAGGACAACACAAGAGTGCTTTCACTTAAAGCTAAACTTTACTTAGTCTCAAGCACTTACACACGTCCGCAACAAGTTAGTAAAACACCCCCAACCTTTGATAATTACCAAAGCTGAGTGTGGCTTTCGAGTAATACAGCGGCAGCCCGTCTGCTGCTGGGGAACACAAGATGCATCCAGATAGAGAGGCCAGTCCTGAAACAACTCCCACCTGTTTCAAGCTTTTCCCCCTTATTTATATATTAGTAATTAAAGAAACCTTGTTAAGGAAGCAGTTTCAAGCAAGAGGTTCCTTCTGATTATTGATTAACCAGGCGTGGGTTTTTCCAGAACTTGCAGCCTTGAGATCTCAATAGACATTCCTGGGGCAGATCCTACTCTTTGACAATGCACGTATCAGCAAATTTTAACCCAATTCTTATCAGGAAGGACGTGGGGTCAAGCTGCTTTTTTGGTGGCACCCTAAATCCCCCTCCCCTCCTGCCTTGATCAGGCTGAGACTTGCTTTTAACAGCTTGCTGACTAGGCTGTCTTTAATAATAAGCCATAGTGGTTTCAGGCACTTTACTGGTTTGCCAAAGTCTCCCCGTGCACCGCATGGGTCCTGGAAACGCCACCAGGTCGCTGTGTTCCCTGGGGCATGGGTGGCCAGGGAAGCGCCGTGTGCTGTCCCCAGCGCCAGCTCCGCAGCTCCTATTGGCTGGGAATCACAACCAATGGGAGCTGCAGGGGCGGTGGATGGCGGCTGCTTCCTAATAGCCACAGTAAGCCCCGCGGGGATCCTGCACCCCAACCTCCTGCCCCACCCGAGTGTCCCCTCCTGCACCTAAACTCTGTCCTGGAGCCCTCATCCCCCCACAACCCAATCCTCTGCCCCTTCCTGCATCCCAAACCCCTCACCCCCAGCCCCATCTCAGAGCCTGCACCCCTACCTGGAGCCCCCTCGGGGAAAGGCTGAGACAGGGATGTTTGGTTTTGTGTGATTAGAAGGTTGGCCACCCTAGCTGGTGCAGGTTGGTGGAGAGCAATTTGGGGCCCTAGTTCCTCATGTTGGCCCTCCCGCCTTGGCCATCATGCAGCCGCCCCAGGGCAGGGGCAGCCCAGCAAGCTGGACAGGCAGTGACAGGAGACTGCATGGGGACAGTGCCCGGGGCCCCTCCCGAGCCCAGTAGGGCGGGGATGACAACAATTGTCCCACTCGGTGGACCAAGGGAGGCTCCGTGCTGAACAGCCAATGACCCCGCTCCCCGCGGGTCAGCGCTCAGGGACATGGGGCTGGGCCCCCCCCGGCGCAGAAGGGTGTCACCTCCTGGCAGGGAGGGGGGATTTGCAGACGCTCCCTGGCTGCCCGCACTCGCGCGGGGGGCTGCCGTTGCCTGGAGACGGCACTAACGAACTCCGAGACGAGAATTCAACGCCCGCAATAGCCACAAGGGGAGCAGGATTCGTCCGCGGCCCGGCCCTGCTCTGCCTTGCCGCTGGGAGGACTCAGCACGTGAGTAGCGGGGATGGGCGGATCCCTGAACAAAGACTGGGCCTCGGGCGCAGGTGACTGGTGGCCGCGGGCCTCCAGCGGCTCGGGTCTGGGCAGCATCCCGTGACTAGCCCTCTGGCCTCCGCGCGGAGGACTTGGCTGGGCTGGGAGGTGACTTCTTGGTCTCTCGCGCCGCGCCCCTCTCGCCCAGGCAGGCTCCGCTTCTTCCCCGCCTGCACTGCCTCCGCCTGGCACCCTCGCCCCATTGCTGTGTCCCAGCCCTGCACCGCCTCCTCTCTGCTACCCTTCAGCGCTGTACCTGACATTGCTCCTACCCCTGGCTCTGCATGCAACCCCCCTTCCCTAGCCAGGCTGTGCTGCTCCTCTGCCCCCCCCCCCACAGTACTGCACCCATCCCAGTGCTGCTTCTGCCAGGTTTGAACTCCCCATCCTCCCCCTCTGTTCCCATCCCCCAGCACTGCATCTGCCCCACTGCTTCTATGCCACTTTGCTGCACCTGCACCCCTTCTTTGGATCAGGCTCTGCACTCATCCTACTGCTCTGTCCCAGCTCTGCATCCCTTTGTTCCCCTGGGCTGGAAGTCACTTCCAGTCCTATGATCCCTATTTCTGGTCAGAAAAAATGCACATAGAGACTATAGGTTTGAAGTAAAGTGTCTCTCACACCTTGTGCACATGGAGGCTTTCAAAGCGGAGTTAAGTGGGAGAGGAGGAACAGGGCATGACTGGCAGCAGTGGCAGAGTACTGCTTGGGAATGGACTTCAATCTCAATGTCTCATCACAGATCTGGGTAGGCAGGTCTGAAATAGCCCCCCAGAAAAAGAGTCAGTGTGTGAATGTCTCCCCTTGAAGGAATTGGAAGCGCCAGGGCTCCTGTTGCCTGGGGGTTCTGTAGACTGTGTACAGGTCTGTCGCATCTTAGGCGCATTTAACATGCACGATTTCAGCTTTACGCGGTTGGCAAAAAACAAGGAGAAAAAAAAAGAAAAATAGCAATTTTAAATACTGTTTCTGTAGTGCAGGTGATTCCGCCCGCCATTACACTCAATGTAATTTTGACTATACGGGATTTTCACTTTATGCGCTGACTGCGGAACGTAACCCCAGCGTAAGATGAGACAGACCTGTAACATTTTTTTTGGTTTGAGTGGGACAGAGTACTTTGCTCCCTTATTTTGGTATCTGGATTCATCTGCCTTAAGTAGTTCCTGGAGTTTGGGGTCTTTCATACTAGATAAAATTTGTAAAAGTATATTTTTAACAATCGTAAACCCAAACATTTAACTTCAGTTTGTGTTTAATATCCAATTTTACTAGGATTTAAAGTGACTTAAATGTCATAATAAATTATTTTTATTGACTTTTATAGTTTGCCTATCATGTAGGGCTTAGGGGTAGGAATAGAAAATAGAAATAGTTTTGTTCATTGGAAAAAAGCATATGCACAAACTTAGGATATTGCATAATTTTACATAAAATTTCTACATTTCTAGACCTTCTGCCTTAAGAAGTATGAGCAAGAAACAATTAATATGGAATATTGATAACAGTATGCCTCTTTTAAGCTCACCATACCAAAGGGCTTGTCTGCACAAAATGTTACTTCCAAAGTGGTTTGTCTACCAGTTTAACTATATTGATATAATTAAAGCATTATTATTATACTGGTATTTATACCAGTATACAAAGGTGTTTTTTACTGTTGTAGCTATTGACTCACAGGAAGGAGATTGAGTATTATACCAGGATAACTATATTGTTTAAAAAAGAAAAATCAAACCCCTAACCGACATAGTTATACCAATACAAAAATGGTGTGCACACCAGACCTAATTACTGAACTCCTTTTATTGTATGTCTGAAATGCGTTGTCTTTGTTTGATTTAGTACTGTATATAGGCTCCTTGTGGCATTGACTGTTTTTTTGTATAGTACCAAGAATCCATTAGTGTTCAATATAAGTACAGTTATGTAGAACCCTGTAAACCTAACAATTTAAAAACAATCTCCTTTTCCTGCACGCACAATGGTACGTTTTAAATTAATCAAATAAAACTTTTGGGATGTTTTCAATAAACTAACCAAAGTGCTTTTATTTGAATACAGTTGAAAATAGTTATTCAATTTGAATTATTGAGCTGTGGAGCACAAACACAGTAACCCAACATTTCTTCTTGCTGCATTTTATGCTGTGACTAGGGGGGAGGTGGTGTGTGCACATGTGCCTATGTTGTTTTTTGGGGGCGGGCTTTATGTGGGAAAGAGAAGGAAGTGTTAGCTTGTTGCCTTCAGCTGCTCCAGTCATTATTGAGATACTGATTATTTCCTCCACTATCTTCCCTGTTTTAATCCTCTTCCCCCCCCCCCCCGCCTTCAAGGCCCTGTTTTACAGCTTCCATCCTGTAAGTATGCAGTGTAGTTGCCTTGAATTGTCCTTAAAATATGTGCTAACATAACTCTGCATTTAGCTGTGAGGCTTGGAGTACCTTTCCTAGATCTGAAGACCTCAGCGTGGCTTGAAAGCTTGTCTCTCTCATCAACAGAAGTTGGTTCAATAAAAAATATTATCTCATCCACCTTGCTCCTCTATCCTCTAAGATAGGGGTGGGCAAATTTTTTGGCCTGAGGGTCACATCTGGGTGGGGAAATTGCATGCAGTGCCATGAATGTAGGGCTGGGGCAGGGGGTTGGGGTGTGGGAGGCAGTGCGGGATGTGGGAGGGGGAGCGGGATGCAGGAGGGGCTCAGGGAAAGGGGTTGGGGTGCAGGGTAAAGGAGGGTTTTGGGGTGCAGGATCTGGCCTGGTGCTGCTTACCTTGAGTGGCTCCGTAGTGGCAGTGGTGCGCAGTGGGGCTAAGGCAGGCTACCTGGCCCCACGCTGTTCCTGGATGTGGCCAGCACCACGTCTCTGAGGGGGGCTAGCAGAGCGCTCCGCGTGCTGCCCTTGCCTGTGGGTACCTCCCCCGAAGCTCCCATTGGCTGCGGTTCCCCATTGCTGGCCAATGGGAACTGCAGGGGGTGGTTCCTGCAGGCAAGGGCAGTGTGCAGAGCCCTCTGCCCCTTCCCTCCCCCAAGGGCTGCAGGGATCTGGTGCTGGCCACTTTCAGCAGCGGCACGGAGTCAGGGCAGGCAGGGAGCCTGCCTTAGCGCCTCTGTGCTATGGGGTTGGCAATCCCACAGGCTGGATTGAAAGCCCTGACAGGCCAGATCTGGCCCACGAGCTGTGGTTTGCCCACCCCTGCTCTAAGAGTATAATTTAGTCGCAGTCAAATAATACTATGCTCCTACATTAGTTGTACTGAACAGCCTGAGTTACGCTCTACCTTGCTGCGGATCATGATGCAAAAGCCAGTATTATAATTTAATATTTAATAGAAGAATAAAAAAAATTTTGAAATTTTTTTCGAATGTAACAATTTCACACAGCATCAGGAAATAATTAGTTTCCAAGATCTGAACACTGCTACAAAATATTCATGTTCAGCTGGAGTCAGAAATATGTTTATAGTTACTCAGTGTGGTCTTTGGCAAAGGATGTTCAATTAAACTTAGCATAACACACAGAGATGCAACTTCATACTGTTTAGTAGTGTGATCTGTTTCTTTTTTGTTTTTAAAATATCTTGTGTTCCTGCCAAACTTTTATCTCATTTAATTTTTGTAATTTTTTGTAGCTAAACTCAATTTAAGTAACTATAACACATGTAAAAATAAGATATGCTTCTCTAAAAAGTTGTGCTTATTTTTTCAAACCACATAGAAGTTTTAAAATACAAAATAAAATTAAAATGGGAAATTAAAGTAGAGATGGCTGTGTATTTAAAATATTGATTTTTACTGATTTGTTTATTTAGAACAGTATTGTATTATAGTACATAACATTCTGCAATAATCATGCTTCATTCAGAACTAGAATACTGATATCTTCATAAAAGGGAAACAAGGACTTTATTTAAACTATAATATTCTTGAGAAGAACTGTTTTTGTCTGAACAACAAACATAGTTTTTTAGACCTAAATCCTGCAAAGATTTGTGCAGGTGCTTAACTTAAAGTTCAATGGGATGATTTGTTTAATGAGACTACTCCCATATTTAAAGTTAAGCAAGTTAGTGTTTGCTAGATCAATGCCTTAAAATGAAATCTTGCTTTATAGAATAAATAGGTCTGTAAAGATTGTCCTTTGTTCACTTTTGAAGGATAATCATATTAGGATTTTAGCCTTTCAGCACACCACAATTAGGCCAGTTGTGGCTAGGAACTACTTTTAGCAAAGTATAACACCACACATACCCTTTAAATAACACCTAAAATGCCAGCTGAAAACATTGTCAAAGTGTTTAATATGAAAAAATTGTAAGATTAAAATTAAAGCTTAGTTGTTTTCAGTCTTGTGGTACACAGTTTATTGCTGATTTATTGGGTTTTCTAGGGTGATGTTGGTTGATAGAGTTATAAAATGTAAAGTATATGTATTTTGTAAGTCACAGTGAATTAAATCCTGGCTCCATTGTAGTCAGTGGGAGTCTGGCCATTGGCTTCAGTGGAGCCAGGATATATCACTAGGATTCTATCAAATTCAAGGACCATTCTGGTCAATTTCATAGCCAGAGGATTGTAAAATTGGTCAGTTTCCTGATTTCAGATGTTGACATCTGAAATTTCATGGTATTGTAACCCTGGGGGTCCAGACTCAAAATGGGATTGTTGGGGGAGGGGATTGTAAAGTTGTTGTAGGGTTGGGTCCCGACATTGTCACCCTCACTTCTGTGCTGCCTATGCAGCAGCCTCCAAGCTTCCTGCAATTAGAGGAGGTTTCGGGAGGTGAAAGTGGGTAGGATCTCCCCCATGCTGCTAGGAGTGCCCCAGCTGGGGACTTCTAGCTGCTAGTCCAGGCCAGTGACAGATTAAAGAAGGGCCCCCTACCTCCTGGCCAATCTGGGGCCCCCCTCGAAAAATGGGTGCCTCAGCCCCAGAAAGAACCCTAGGATGGAAGCCCCAACGGGGTCACCCTGAGCCTCAGCAGGAGCCCTCCGGGAAGAAGCTTTTGTCAGGGATATTTTTAGTAAAAGTCATGGACAGGTTAAGGGCAAATCAGAAAAATTCACAGAAGCCATGACCTGTCCCTAACTTTTACTAAAAATATCCCTGAAAAATCTTAGCTTTACTTATAATTAATGTGACAAAACAGTGTCAGTAGAATTGGGTAATGCACCGGAACCTTAATTCTCTATAGCAATGATTCCCAAACTTGTTCTTCCGCTTGTTCAGAGAAAGCCCCTGGCAGGCCGGGCCAGTTTGTTTACCTGCCATGTCCGCAAGTTCGGCCGTTCGCTGCTCCCAGTGGCCGTGGTTCAGCGTGCCAGGCCAATGGGGGCTGCTGGAAGCGGTGCGGGCTGAGGGACGTACTGGCTGCCACTTCCAGCAGCTCCCATAGGGCTGGAGCAGCCAACCATGGCCAGTGGGAGCCGCGATCGGCCAAACCTGCGGACGCGGCAGATAAACAAACCGGCCCGGTCCACCAGGGGCTTTCCCTGCACAAGCGGCAGAACAAGTTTGGGAACCACTGCTCTATAGGGATGCCAGCCTGCTACTACCCTATTCCTAAAACCATTAGGAAATCATTATACTTGCTTATATGGTGAGAAGCTGAGCACTATGTATTTTCATGTAATCAACATTGATAGAACCGCCAAAGGTATATAACACTATTCACTGAGTTGGGGTCCTTTTTGTACAGGACCAAAGTTGCTTTAATATTTAGACATAGTAAATTGCTTTTTTGTTTTGTTTTGATATCATGGCCATCGTTGTTATAACATAACAACTTATAATTGATGGGAGATGCCAAAGGGCCACTAGGATCTCTGCAGCAACAAAAATTACCTAAAAATGTTTAGCAAATAAAGCAGTATAGTTGAATGAAGTCCAGCATTAGACCACAGCTATAAAAATCTCAGTATTCTACCATTCATTTAATATTGGGTTTTGGAGAAGATTTATGGCATGTTCCAGGAGATGATGTGAGCGGGGTGGGGTGGGGTGGAAAAGAGGTTTGGTGTAGCTGATTCACTAGTTGGTTGAGTTGAGTTAATTCGTTCCTGCTGGATGCTTGTTTTTTATGCTGCTGGGTAAATTATGCTGTTGTAAGATTAGGTGAGTGTCCAGAAGCTTAGAGCTTTTGTCATCTTTTTCACTATTACTTAAATCTAAATAAACAAATTATCCAGCATCCAAAATAAACCTCATCCAAATTAAATGAAAAGAAACACAATAGACCTTGCTCTCATATTTTATTATGTTGAAATTGTAACTTTATCAGACTTTGGCTTGCTTACAATAAACAAATAGAAAAATAATTGAATGGGGCATGTTACAAGAATTATACAGTAATATAAAACAATGTATCGATGAAAGATAACCGTGTATTGTCTGCCAGGTATATAAACTATTGCAATGTGTTTTTTCTTCGTGTTTCACCATTATTTCTTTTTTAAAAATTGAGGTCAAAAGCGCTCTTCAGTTTTAATGCTCAGAGTAAGAGATGTGATTTGTACAAACATATGGAGCAATTATACTGAAACTAAGTTTCCTCAATTCTGTCGTTACTATGGTAACCAGTATTCACTGTATTTCAGTTTAGACGTATAAAATAGAATGGAAAGAGTCAGTTTAAGATTTGCTGTTCTACTCAATAGAAATGTTACGTTACATGATATGTAGTGGAGTTGTAGCTGTGTTGATTGCAGGATGTTAGAGAGACAAGCTTGTCTCTCTCACGAACAGAAGTTGGTCAAATGAAAGATATTACCTAACCCACCTAGTCTCTCTAATATTATATGATGTTTATTTTTAATCACATGTAAGGAGGCAGATCAGATAATCAGTGTGCCTGAGAGAATGAACATCAGCTGTACCCATCCTTTTAAAATATTTTTGGTTGAGTCTTAGAGTACTAGGATATTTGACTATCCAATACCAACAATAGAATTGAGGTAGCTCCAGTGCTCTTCTACCAACTAGGACTTCCTGACCTCAAAGGAACAGGGAAGAGAATAATAACCCTGGGTGCTATTGTTCTGGCCTCAGGACTCCTGGGAAGGAAATGAAGACAAGTACTGCAGTAGCATCTTTACCCCAATGTTATTTATATATCTTAGGTACTTAAATAGCCCCCATTACCACAATATCCAAGCGCCTCAGAGTCTTTAATGTGTTTACCCTCACAACATCCCTGTGTGCTAGAAAAGTACTATTATCCCCATTTTAGGGGTGGGGAATTGAGCCACAGTGAGATTAAGTATTTTATCTAAGGTCACACAGGAAGCCTGTGACAAAAGAAGGGAATTAAACTGAAATCACTGGAGTTCCATGCTAACACCCTAATCATTTGGCTGGTCGTCTTCTCTAGATTATGCTACTAAACTGACATAGATTGCTGTCCCAAATGTCTTAATGGGATTTGGATTTAGTGTTTGCTGTGTGACACAATGTGAAACTCTAAGGGATACACAAAAGTACACCCCTGTTGTACTTAACTCCATGCTTTGCTGTGTTCTAGGGTTTGTGATTCATAGGCTTTCCTGTCTTCCTAACAAATGGTGTCAAAATAGCTCTGTCTGGATGTCAGGCTTTCTGGAGTGGCTCACCAATGTGGGTGCCAATCTCAAGGCAGACTGTTACAAACCAGGGCACAAACCTGAAACTGGTTGTGTGTTCTATAATTAGATGTCACCAGCCAAGTATTAAGTGTGAACTGCTCAAGCACTATAACAGCCTTAACATGGAATCACAGACAGTCCCCTTAGGCACTTCAGTTTATCTTGCCATCCAGGCAAGCCTGCTTTTGTGGCAGATGGCCCCTTACACCAAAAATCACAACAGTATTCAGGTTACTACAGACCAAAGGACCAGTCACTTACTCCAGGTCAATTGTACCTTAGATCTCACCAAAGACAATGGTTGTAGCTAATCCTATGTTAAACTTACTAACGGTTTATTAGGAAAAAAAAAAGAGTTATTTACAAGGTTAAAGCAGGTAAACATACACAAACACAAATGAGTTACAGTCATAGGTTTCCAAAAGTAATAGAAGCTTCTGTAATATTCAAGCTCTTTATGTCCTTTAGGGCTAACCCAAGCTAAGCAGCTTGGGGATCCCTTTCTTATGCTTAGAAATATTGCTGTCTCCAAATTCCAAGCAGTATAGTGGTATAGATCATTCAGGTCAGGGATTTTTATTTGCTTCCCCCAGAGTTCAAATGGTGATGGGGCGAAGCTTTGTGCATGTCCTTTTTTAATGGATATGGGGAAGTAATTAATAAAGTATTTTGTCAATTGATGTTCCACAATGGTTCATCTGGTGTCTACAGGCCTTCTCTTGTTGGACAGGAGATGATATCTCTAATGGTGAATTGGTAAATTACTATTTCACACTTGGTAATGCTTCTATCCTGACTCTGAAGGTTTCCAGTTTCATAGCAGGCACTTTTATAGTTATAAAGCAAAGTTACATATTACCTTATGACATGGAATACTGATATTATAAGTAAGATTAATGCATGCAGCAACTCACAAGCATTTAATAAATTCCAAGCATTAAAACACTTCTTTATAAATCTAATACCTGTTTTAACAATACTAACACACAGGTGAGTCAGACTGGTTTCTAGCTATGCATTATCAATGTTCGGTGAGGCTTATGGGCCTTAACGTGAGCTGGCTCCTGGTCTGCCAGCGTCACACTGTAAGGTAGTGATTCTGTCTCAGGTAACATGCCTGAAGCACATCATCTGAGAATTTACAATCTTAAATAGAAAACAGTCAAAGAGAATGGGAAAAAAACAAAATACTTAAACTTATTTCTCCAGCTATTACTTATCATTAAGGCTAAGATTTTAGTGTCAGGTATCTTTAGTAAAAGCCACAGAAAGGTCACAGGCAATAAAGAAAAATTCACAGAAGCCGTGACCTGTACCTGACTTTTAATAAAAATATCTGAGACAAAATGGGAATTTGCAGGTCTCTACACCGCCTGCAGCAGGGCAGCTGCGCAGTGACCAGGAACTCAAGGGGCCCCCACCATGAGTTGGGTGTCAGAGCTCCAGGGTCCCCTGCCATCCAGGGCTGGGAGCTGCAGGGCCTCCGTTGCCTGCAGCATCTGGGGGTTGCGGGGTACCCCCGTGATCCAAGCTCCGTGAGTCCCCTGCAAACCGTGGCAGCTGGGAGCTGCGGGATTCCCCTGCTGCTTTCAGCTCTGCAGGCCCACGGCATCCCAGAGCTCAGAGGTTTCCCCGCTGCCAGCAGCAGCCAGGAACTGTGGGGTTCCCTGCCACCTGCAGGAGCTGGGAGCTCCAGGGTCTCCCCACCGCCTGCGACAGCTTGGAGCTCCAGAGGCCCCAGAAGTGGCGGGGGTACATGCATCTCCCTGCCCTCCTGGATGACAGGGGACCCTGCAGCTCCCTACCACTGCAGGCTGAAGTCATGGAGGTCTCTGGAAGTCACAGATTCCATGACTTCCGTGACCTCCATGACTAAATCGTAGCCTTACTTATAACTTCTTTATTGCTTTATTCCTCTGTTCTGTGCTGATTGTTTACAAAGCTTTATACTGAATCTGCCAAATCTTTGTTTTTGGAAGCTGGCCTGCTCATGCCACGTGAGAGATTGAGAGGAAACATTCTACGCTCTATAATTCTGGGGGGACTGCATGGTCACTGTGCTGCTGAATTTGCCAAGCTGACCAAACAGGAAATTAAATTCAAAAGTTCTCGGAGCTTTTCCTGCGTATCTGGCTAGTGAATTGGAGTTCAAAGTGCTGTCCAGAGTGGTCATATTGGAGTACTCTGGGATGGATCCTGGAGGCAAGTAGCATTTTTTTGCATCCACACTACCCCAAATTCAACCCAGCAAGGTTGATTTTAGTGCTAGTCCCCTCGCCAGGGAAGAGTACAGAAGTCGATTTTAAGAGCCCTTCAAGTTTACAGAACGGAGTTGGTTATGTAAATGTATTGATTTTGACCTAATGTGGCTAAATGTCAATGTGACCAATTGACCTAATGTGGCTAAATTCGACCTAACCCCATAGTGTAGACCAGGTATTACTTTACACAGGTTTACATTAATATATTTCAGTAAGTGATTTCAGCATGTACTTTGAAATCTTATATTCTAGATGTTGGCTTCCTTCATGTTGAGCTATCTAAAGATCAACACTGCACTTGTTTTGAACCTCAAGAAATATAAAATGTTCAAAAGAGTTTTTCCCTTTTGTTGTCAGGTTACATATGTAGAGATCCTTTACGCTGGACTGCAAAAGATCTGTTAGAGAGCATTGCTGTTCCATCTATTTGTGAAATTGTTCATTGGGGAAGTTGATTAAAATTCTATTCTTTCACACCCAGAATATTCTTTCAAAGAAAGAGATGGAAGCCCCATAGTATGAGGCATTTGAAGCTAGAATGCACAATTTTAATGGAGCATATCCTGGAGGGAACGCTCTTGCCTTTGTCAAGGTGATGAAATATCGCAGACGACTTAATACATCTTTTTCTGTCTTTAATTTCTCTTTCTCAATCAAACCTTCAGATAGCTCATATATTTTAAGACCAGAAGGGAACATCAGGATCATCTAGTCTGACCTCCTGCACATTGCCATCCACAGAATCTCACCCGCCCACTCCAGTTTTAGGCCCATAACCTCTGGCTGAGTTACTGAAGTCCTCAAATCTTGATTTTTAAAGTTACAGAGAAACCAGCATTTACTCTAGTTCAAACCAGCAAATGACTCTGTGCCCCATTTTATAGAGGAAGATGACAAGCTGTCAGATTTTGTCTCTGACTGCTAGGTCAGTTTTTTATTTTTATTTATTTATTTTTGCATATGTCATTCCCATCCTCAGACTCAAAGCTGAAGAACAGTGAATTTTCCCCCTTGAAACAATATGGATATTCAGACATCTTTGCCTCCTGTGCTTGTTCATTTGTCTGTGGTGGACAAAACCAGAATGTGCTGGTAGAAGTGTCCCCTTCATTTCATTCTGCAAAGCATTCCTTGATTAAAAGACCCCTGTCTTCAGAATTTGTGTACAGAACAACTGATGGAAAGATCCATTTCTCTTGGAGTTGAGCCAAACATTCTTGTGTGTTCCCTCCAGGTCCCTTATCCCTAGCCCCAATTTGGGCCTGTCAGCTTTGATTCCTTGGCTTGTCGAACCTGGCAGCAGATTCTTCATTTTCTGGATCTAATGTCCCTAAGGCACAGTCAGATTCTCCTTACTGATTCTAAGTTTGTTATTCTGAAGTCTGAATGCTGGCTGGTTGATGTATTTAGATCACGATTGCTCTGTAGAATGCTAGAAGATTCTGATGGAAAAGCAGGAAAACTTCTCTGTGAAATGGAAATGATTTTCCATCTAGATGAGAGAAAGGAGCCGATTCTTAACACTTTTCCATTTTCTTTGTTCTGGACTACCAGCTGTATCTCAAACAGTATTGTCTCTTCTTCAATTCCATAAGAGTGCATCTGGCTACAGTTTTGGCCTTTCACCCATCAGTTTGACTCTATGTTCCTTCAACCTACAATGACAATGATTTTAAAAGGCCTGTTTCACTTATTGCCTCCTGCTAGGAAGCAGCCTCTGTCCTTGGACTTTAAATGTAGTACTCAGCAAATTAATGGAACGACTGTTTGAACCATTGTCAGCATGTTTGATGCAACATGTCTCATTGGGATCACATAATCTTGAGTGTCTCAGAGATTCAGGTATTAATAGCACACCCACTATATATATCATTCCATAAGTACAAGGCAGTCTTCTTGCTAACAGCTCAGATATTTGTCAAAGATGATCCCTATTTTTCTCTTCGACCAAGCCATACCGTTATCATTTGCCCCAAGCCTCATTCTCTGTCAGTGGAAGTTTGGCTACTCTGTTCACATATTAAGAGGGCCGTGAGTTACTGTCTAAACAGGACTAAGTAATTCTTCATAACAGCTAGTTTATTTGAAGTTTATGGAAATAACCCCAGAGGATCCTTGTCTCATGCTATATGATCTGTTAATATTTTTTAAATGAGCTGGAGCCTTGCTTCATTCAATGTATAAAAGGCATTTCTGCCTCAGTTGAGTGCACATTTTTTCTTTCAATAAATCTTGGACTCTACTAAAAATGATGTTAAATGCTGAAATTGAGAAATGAAGCACTCAAAAGTCAGGAAATACCCACATTAACAAATGATGGTTGTCTTAACTCTACATCCTTTTCTATATGCCTTATTAGAGAGTCTTTTAATTACATGACCACATATTTGTTTTTGGTCAAGATCTTATCTCATTCACAGTGCTGGTTGGATGGTACACAATGAATGAGGCAGGAATATGTTGAGAATAAGAAGATAGTTTTGCGGATGTTTTCCTTAATTTTGGCCAAATTCTGTTTATACCTACCACATAGAGAGATTTACACTGCTTTAACTAAGAACGTGTGCACCTCCAGTGGACCAGAGCGTAGTGGTTTGGTATGTAGTGTAAGACAGAAAGGGAATGTAGTGAATAAAGAAGCATTTGTTGAATTTTGAATTTGCTATTTGCAACTTTACTATTTTTTTAAAATGTTATATATATATAATGTATGTATAAATATAAATTTATTACAGCAACATCTTAAATGAAAGGACCAGAAATTCCTCATGAAGAACAAGGCCATCATTTTACACGCTTGAGTAAAATTTAAAGTCAATTTTTTTAAAAAAAATTAAAATTAAAGAAATTAGAACTCTAGTAATTATAATTACTATCTACGTAGTGCAAATAATGATTAACACTTTCCATTATAAATCCCACCCACATCAAAGCTCTAGGATGCTCTATAGTTCATTTATATTATATATGTGGGTGGGATTTATAATGGAAAGTGTTAATCATTATTTGCACTACGTAGATAGTAATTATAATTACTAGAGTTCTAATTTCTTTAATTTTAATTTTTTTTAAAAAATTACTCAAGCATGTAAAATGATGGCCTTGTTCTTCATGAGGAATTTCTGGTCCTTTCATTTAAGATGTTGCTGTAATAAATTTGATGTCTTTAATAGCTATCCTGACAAATTATTTTTTCTGTTACAGTAGTTTAAAGTACCAACAAAGTAATTAAAAAAAGTTGAATATGTGAACTGCAGCTTCAGACATATTTAATAAGCTGTGAAATAGAATGTAGAAGCATTTACACATGGTATACCTGATGAAGCTAAGCATCCACAGTGATTTTCCATTATTTTTACTTTTTTTTGTGGAGTAATATACGGTGACTTCAGAAAGGTATATTGTGGTAATAGCTACAATGTGGTGTTTGTCTTCATGTGTCACTTCAATAAATATTGTGACACAGATTGCCTTGACTCTCTGCAAATCATGTAGTGTTGTCTCATACAGAAGTAGCAGTGTTAAGTATTGAGCGATTTAACAGATTTGTATAGTAATACTTCTTTTGTTGCTGATTTGCCTCTCATACTAGCTTATATCTGGCCGAGATTTTCTGCTTCAAGTTTTAGTTATTTCTTTGTGCATGATAGTATTAAGAGAAGGCAGCTCAGAAGTAGCTGGTCAATTACACTCGTGAACATGTGTATTCCAGTACTTGAATAGACTGAGGTTGGGATTTTCAGAGATGCCTAAAAGAGTTATGTGGCCAACTTCCTTGGGCTCCTTTGAAAATCTCAGAGCGAGATAATAGTTTTTGTCAACCCCCTTGGGTTTATCAAATATGAATTTTATAGTCGGGGGCACTTTTACAGTTGTTTCAATAAGGCCATTGTTTTGAGGATAAAAGTATTCCTGTTCTTTCTGTTAGTGCCTGGAATTCAAAAATTCAAACCCTGCTCCTGACACAGTGTATACACAGTGTCTCACCCCCACCCCTTTTCTGTGTTTTACCTTTAATGTTATCTTTAATAGCAAGAAACAGCTGCAATCTAAACTGTGTCCTAAATTTAGCTATCCCTTGGTTTGCTTTACCATGAGTGATCCCTTCTGCCCCTACTCCTAATTGTCTTTGAGTCAGAGAGACACTCAGGCTGTCTACACTACACTGTATTCCACTATATTCCATTACACTACACTATATTCCACCTCGCCCCCCCCCCCCCCGAGTGACATAAGTGTTACATTGGTAGTAGGGCTGGCTTTAGGAAGTGCAGGGCCCGATTCGAATACCCGGCAGAGGTTTGGGTCTTTGGCAGCACTTTGGCGGCAGGTCCTTCTCTCGCTCTGGGTCTTCCGCGGCACTGAAGGGCCCGCCACTGAAATGCCACCAAAGACCCGGAGCGAGTGAAGGATCTTCCGCCGAAGTGCTGCCAAAGACCCGGACCGCTGCCGGGTGAGTAAAAATTAAAAAGTTAGGCAGTCTTCTTTAGGGCACATGGCCCTTTTAGGCTCAGGGCCTGATTCGGGTGAATCAGGTGAATCGGCCTAAAGCTGGCCCTGGTTGGCAGGAGAGCTTTTCCTGCTGACATAGCTTATGCTGCTTGTGGAGGTGTTTTTTTTATGCTAACAGGAGAGCTCTCTCCTGTTTGCATAGCGTGTCCTTGCCAGATTTATAGACATGGCCTCAGTCTGGACAACTTGGTCTGTCTGCCAGAGTTAGCTAGCAGAATAGCTCTGCATCACTTTGTAGGATTCCAGCAGCTCTTAGAGGGACAAGGTGGGTGAGGTAATACCATTTTTTGGACCAACTTCTGTCGATGAGAGAGAGAGAGAATCTTCCAAGCCACACAGTGTATGTCTACACAGAAATTAGACACTCACAGGTGGCCGGTGCTAGCCAACTTGAACTTGCAAGGCTAGGGCTGCGGGACTTCATTGCTGTGTAGACTTCAAAGGGCTTGGGCTAGGACCCTGCAGGGTGGAAGGGTCCCAGAGCTTGGGCTCCAGTTTGAGCCTGTAAGTCTACACAGCAATAAAATAGAGCCCGAGCCCTGCAAGCCCTAGTGGCTGGCAGGAGCCAGTCACTGTTTTTTCCTTGCTGTGTAGACATACCCACAGAGCTGCTGTTCAGGTCCTGTCAGAAATATATTTAAAATTTTGTGCTTTAGCCAAATTGACAAATTCCTTTGAGAAACACTGAGGCCCATTGTTGGAGATAATCCTTTCAGGGATTTCAAAAATATTAAGTGAGTAAATCTGTGAATGGGCAGATAAGGTATCTGCACAAATGGCTAATTAGGGGTGTTTGTATCAAAAGTTACCATGCAGTTTACAACAATTAGCGAACTGTGAACTGTAACAGCATTTTTCCATTATTTATATTACTGTGCCCTGTGTGTGCAGAAAGGCTGCAGGAGAACAACTAAAGAGTTTTGACCCTGGAACTCAGTTGCATAATGTTGTCCAGTATTTAGCTCATGGTGGTCTGATTCTTCTTTCTCGAACGTTCTGGCGATTCCCTCTACTTTTATATAGTACAATAATATATATCCGTTTTATGTGTACATATGATAGAGTTCCTTAGCCTTTTTATTTATTTATTTAATGGGTTGTTCTTGGAATAGATACGGTGAATTTTCACATGTTGATATTATTCAACTGAATATAATAACTGTAAGGGTAACAAAATATTGAAATAAATTACTTTAACTGGTCATTTGAGTTATTTTCAATTCTTGCCATTTTTAAAATGTATATATTATTTACTGTAGTAACCTTTAACTATAAACTTGTATGGGATTAAGTAAGTAGGTTTTTCTTTGAGTGTCTTTTATCCATCCAGACAACAATTCTTCAGTTGTTTCTGACTTTACACATTTAGGCACCATCATTAACTGTCTGTTCTTTAGATTGAATTTATATTATAGGTCATCCATGTGGTTTCTTAAAGCTTTACAGTCCTTGAAAATTTTTATCATCATGTCTGAATGCAAAATAGCATGCACAGCTTAGAAAGTCAGGTCATATAAATAAAGAGTTAATAGTTTAGTCTTTATTCACAAACTTTATAACTATTTTTAATAAATTTTGTTAATTAAAATGGTTTAATTTTGTGCTTTGTAATATCATCAGCTGTCTCACACATGCTTTTCTGTTGGTAGAAGATTTGAACCCATAATAAAAATCTCTTGGTGGTTTTGACCAACGTTATGTCTAGTTAATATGGATGAAATAAATTTTGTACTGATGACATAAATGTATTTGTTTTTAATAAATAATATATAATTTTTAAATTAGGCTGCAAAGTAATATTGGCAACAGTGCTTGAAATGGAGTCACTTTCCTGCTCTTCTGAGGATGGTAGTCAGCCATCACATGGTAAGTTTCCTATAAATACTTTGTATTGTACAGTTTTCAGTTGGTTCAGACTTTAAGCCTTCAAACAAGATCTAAGTAATTGCTTTATTTTTATGTTTTTTTAACTGTACTTAATATGTTTTTTGCTTGCTTAGCTCTCCTTGTGCCCACAGTGCTGCTTCACAATCCTGTTGTGGAGGGAGTGCTATAGAACTCTTAAACTCAAGCCACTACCTACTCTTGGCTCTTCTTCCTCTGAAGTTAGGGTTCAGTTCTTCTGTCTGGAAAAACTGAAATTGATTAGATTTGAGATTGTGTCCTTTTAAATTAAATTTTAAATTCTGCAGAAAATGATGAGTGGGACCCTTTTCACCAAGGTACATTTCCTACTTGCCACCAGTGAGTGGATTTGTGAAGTCTTGTTTGTCACCCATGGTTTCAATCTATTGAAGAGAAAATTGAGCAGTTAGAAGGTAATTTTCTTTATCTAATAAAATAAAAGAATTTAAGAATCCAATTTTTAAAAAATAAGAAGAAAAAGTGAGCTTGCTCAGTTAAACTAGTGACTTGAAGAAAATTAGGAACTGCAACACTCACAGCAATATCAGTTTGGCCATATCCTTCATGTCTTTGGAAATATATTTCAAAAATATTAATCTAGTACAGATTTAATAAAGAAATTGGGACTAGAAGATTCTACATATTTACAATAAATTAGAAATAATGTTGGTCTAGGACTCTTAACTCTTGCATTTCCTGGTATTTTTCCATTTTAATTGTGCAGCCGTTGAGCCAGATAATGCCTTTTAGGTACTGGCCCACATTATGCATGATGTAGAACTGCAGTACTTCAGAAGGACCTGCAAGAGAGATTGTGCCTCAGAGCATAGGGGGAGAGCAACTGCTGCATTACTGGTTAGGAGAGTGCAGCAGGGGTATGGCTAGCTTGCTATCTCCAGATACAGTCATCCATGTTTCCTGCCAGAGGCAGTGTTGGATGTTTATTGTAGTCAATTATAATGTCAACATTTTCTGCAGGGCATCATTCCTATCCTGATAATGGCCTTCACCACAAATTTTGGTTAAAAGGTCCTTGGTTTTTATCTGGAATGGGTTACAGTCATTAGAAAAGTCCATCCAAATTTTTGTTTCATTTGACACCAAGAGATTAAGTGAAACTTACTCCAAGAGAATTACATATAAATGGCTGTCTCGTATCATATTCATTGTTACATCTTAATCTGATTTATTGAATCTTCAGAGCATATGAAGGTGTATGCAGTCTCAGGTACATCAGTGACAGTAGCTAGCCTCACATCAGTTTATATCCAGGAGTCCTGCAGGACAGCCGCATGGCATTCTCTATATTTTCTTCAAAACTCTCATTTAGATTCAGCAGCTTGGCATGATTCCTGGTTTCTTCAATAGATGACATTTTGGGTCAGACTCTGATACCCTTACTTAAGTTGTACAGTCCCTTAGGCCTGGTCTACACTGTGGGGGCGGGAGGGGATCAATCTAAGGCCAGGTCTACACTGTGACTTTAAATCGGTTTAATGGCCGATATACCGATTTAACGCTGTACCCGTTCACACGACGTCGTCATTAATATCGAGTTAAACAGCTCCTTAAATTGATTTCGGAACTCCTCCCAGACGAGAGGAGTAGCGCTAAATTCGATAGTGATAACTCGGATTAGGGTTCGTGTGGATGGACGGAAATCGACATTATTGGCCTCCTAGAGGTATACCACAGTGCACCACTGCGTGACCGCTCTGGTCCCGCAATCCGAACTGGATGCGGAGTGCCGGTAAACAGGACAAAAGCCCCGAGACCTTTAGAATGAACATTTCCTGCTTTCACAAGTGTCAGCTGAGTGATCAGCACGGGTGGACGATGCAGTTCAAATGCAAACAGTAGCTCCTGCCATTGAAACCTTACGGGAGATACTAGAGTCTGATCGCTGTATGGTGAGACAAATCTGTTTTATCAGAGCTCCGTTAAAGAACAGGAAATGCCAAAAGCGTTTTGAAAAATAAACTCCAGGATACACAGCGATGCGTGACAACCGTAACGGGAAGCCAGAGACTCAAACGGATGCTCATGGGGGAGGAGAGGGGGTAATGAGGACTACAGCTACCAGTCTCCACAGCAGTCTCTGAAAAACTATTTGCATTCTTGGCTGAGCGCCCAATGTCTGTAGCTTAATACACGGTGTCTTGCGTGGTTCACGGAACAGCTCGTCAGTCTCTTCCCCCCCCCAGCACGTAAAGAAAAGTAAAATAAATAATTCCTTGAGTACTGTAAATGTCACCCTCTGTGTACTGAATGCTGCTGGCAGACGCGATGCTGCTGCGGTGAAGAGCAGTATCCGCTCCTCTGCCCCTCCCCAGTGGTAGACGGTGATGCCCAGTGAGTGCTCCTGGCTGAGTCTGGCCGGGGGCTCCTGGGTGAAAATGGGAATGACTCCCTTTTTCTGACAGTGGATGGTACAGAACGGCTGGTAACTGTCTTCATCTTATCACCTGGGGGCTGAGCTTCATCAGACCCCTTCCTCTCTTGTGTAAAGAAAAGATTCTGAACTGCATGGACTGTCATAGCCCATGGAGGCTGCCTCCCCTCATTTATCTCAGTAACTAGTCTGTGATTCTTATTCATGCATTCTTCATAACATCATGCCAACAATGGGGGGGGGGCACTGCTGTGGTAGCCAGGTAGGTGGAAGGCAAAGCCAGTTGCGTTACTTGCAGCGGCTCCCTCTGTGAATACTGACGCGGAGCAGCTGTGCTGTGATACACTGCTTTAATATACACTTGTATCCTATTCTTGTCTGGACTGACTCTATTTTTATTAACCATAAAGGCAGGATTGACTCAGTCCCAAGTGAGTCAATCCCCATTTTGCTTTCAAAAATTTTCACAGGGTTATTATCCGTTCTGTCCCATTTACTGGTGAGTGTAACAAAAGAGGGAGAAGGTAACAGTTTCTGCTGTCTACAGTAGTACTGTACCATCTACCACCAGGAAGGAGGAGCGGATTTTCAAGTAGCAATAATCACACCTCAGATAACTTCATTGTTATGATACTGCCACTGTGCAAAGCTCTAATGCTCTTCAGTGCTGCAGCATCGCCTCTATCAGCAGCATTCAGTACAAAAGAGGGTGACATTGTAAGTACTCAAGGATTGCTTTATTTAACTTTCATTTCTCGTGCTGGGGTGGGGGAAGAGACTGATGAGCTGTTCCGTGAACCATAAAAGACACCGTGTTGTAAGCTACAGACATTGGGCGCTCAGCCAAGAATGCAAATAGTTTTTAAGAGACTGCTGAGGACTGTGGGATAGCGGGAGTCCTCAGCACCCCCTTTCCGTCCTCCATGATCCCCCGCCCCTGATGCTAATGTTAATGGTCGCGGGGGGTTCTGGGTAAATGTCGTCAGTCATTCCTTGCTCCGGAAAAACATCAGCAGACAGTCCTTTCGCACCTTTTTCTCCTGGATTGCCCTTGCAGAAACAATAGCACGGCAGCCCTAGAGACCGTCCGCTTTTTGTTTTTCCCGTCACCATTTGTGTACTAGATGCCGTGGAGACAGAGGCGACACTCGAGCGCTACACACCAGCATTCAATTGCTTTTGCAATGATAGCAGAGATGGTTACCAGTCGTTCTGTACCGTCTACTGCCAGAGAAAACTGGCAATGACATGACGGTTATCTCTCCTTCTCTGAACTGTCCGCTGCTATCATGATTGCCCCTGGCTAAAATCAGCCGGGGCGCAACGCAAAAGCAAACTTGGGATTGACTCACTGGCCACTGAGTCAATCCCTCCCTTATGGTTTCTAAAAATAGAGTCTGTCCTGCCTACAAGAAGAGTCAAGCAGCATTAGAATCCTGTGGCAGCTTATAGACTAACAGTGTCTGTATTAAAGGGGTTCTCCTGCTTTTACAGATCCAGACTAACACGGCTACTCCTCTGAAAGAAGAGTCTATTAGAAGAGCGCAGCTACTCCGTGGCTGTATTAACAGGGGGTTCTCCCGCAAGAACCGCAACCATTGCTTCACTTCTCTCCCAACCCTCCGCAGCTACCGTGGCAGCCCCCCCCCCCATTTGTGTCATGCAGTCGTGAGGAATACAAGAATAAGAAACATAGACTTATTCGTGACATAAACGGGGGGGGGGGGGCACTTGGAGGCAGGCAGCCGGGGCTATGACAGTCCAGGCAGGACGTACTCAATTTTTAGAAACAAGAAGGGAGCGATTGACTCTGCCCCAAGTGAGCCACTCCCAATTTGTGGGTTTCAGAACCATTGTGACAGGGGCACTCATGATAGCATCGGACACTAAACTGTGATGCACTGCCAGGTAAACAGGAAAAAGCCTGAATCCCCGCGAACTTTTGAATTCCATTTCCTGATTGTCCACCGTGAGGGTCAGCACACACACAGGTGAGCACACAGAGCTCATATGCACTGGTAACAATGCAGTCTCCTGATAATCGAAGAAGAGCGCCAGCTTGGACCACACAGGAGGTTCTGGATCTGATCGCTATCTGGGGTGAGGACTCAGTGCTCACAGCACTGCGTTCCAAAAGACGAAATGAAAAAGTTTTTGAAAGAATTTCAAAGTCTATGGCTGAAAAGGGCACAGCAGGGACTCCCTGCAGTGCCAGAGAGTGAAAGTGAAGGAGCTTAGACAGGGCTACCAGAAAGCCAGAGAAGCAAACGGAAGGTCAGGCTCTGAGCCGAAAACATGCCGCTTCTATGCTGAACTACATGCAATTTTGGGGTTCAGCGCTACCAGTGCCCCACCCCTGTCCGTGGATTCAGACTTGGGATTGAAATATCAAGTGTTTCTGAGGATGTAGCCGAGGGGGAAGATGGAGAGGAAGATGAGGATGAAGATGACCGTGGTGGTGATAGCACACAGCAGTCCGTAAACCCCAACAGCCAGGATCTTTTTGAGACCCAAGAATTACAGTCCCTGCGCTCCCAAGCGACAAGCCCAGACAGTGAAGCCATGGAAGCGACCTCCGGTAAGTGTCCCTTCATTCTGTATCAAACACGGATTAAAACAAGATGGTTTTTTTAGATCGCATTGACACCAGGGCTTTTGCTGCAGTCGCAGCCATTACTGTTACAGGAAAATTTCGTTAACATGTCTGGGATGGAGCGAAAATCCTCCAAATTAATCTCCATGAATCGATCGTGGAGGAACTCAAAACCCTTATGATATATGAGAACATTTCTGGCCAAGACAGCCTTCTCCGTTCCCCCATAGTAGGTAACTTTTCAACGCCATGCATTTTGCAAGACATTTGGTACTGCAGGCATTGAAGGCATTGCACTGAAGGCATTGCATAAACAAACGATCTGCCTCCTGCGGTGCTATTGTCAGGAGAGAGATATCATCCATTGTTACCTTGTAGAAAATCAGGAATGTAAATAGGGGGCAGACATGGCGATTTTGCTACTGGCCAGAGCGGGGGGATGGGAGGAGGGATAGCGACGAGTTTTCAGCGTCTGGCAAGCAGGATTCTTCCTGCTACCAGCAACGCGCTGCGGGGGTGAAGTAGGGTGATCACTAGCAGCGATCGTATATGATAGGAGCCATGCGCTGTTGGTGGATGTGAAAGAGGGGGGTTTGGGCTTTGCAGGTTCCTCTTAACAGGAGCAAGGCATCATATAGATCACTGTGTATATGAACGGCGGAGAAGTCAAACTTTTAAAGCCTTACTTACCATCGCCCGCGTGGACGTACGGTTGGCCGTACCTGCGTCTGTGTGTGTGCCACACCAGTCACACAGACACTGAATATTTAAACGATACAAAATGCGACCTTGTATAGAGATCACATGTGCTCTGTAAGGTGGATAGTGTTCTATGTGAAAGAGTACTATCATTGCTCTGTAAAAGGTATCTTTCCACATACTTATCACCCTGGTTTGCCTCCCCATGCAGCTGCACATTTCTCTGCAGTCCCTATGCCATCACGAGGGCGTGCTCTGATACGGCGGAGGAAGAAGAAGACGCGAGATGAAATGTTCACAGAAATTATTGAAGTAACACGCAATGAGAGGGATAAACAGAATGATTGGAAGGATGTGGTAGCAAAGTACAGGAAAGATGCAGTGAACGATCTGAGAGGCTAGGCAGGAAGACCAGCGTTGGCGAGATGCAACGCTGGATCTGCTGCGTGCTCAAACTGATATCCTCCAACGCATGGTGGATCTTCAGGAAGAGCAGCGCAGTAGCAGAGTGCCGCTGCAGCCCCTGTATAACCTCCCTGCAAGCCCACGTCCCATATCTCCCTCACCCAGACGTGTAAGAACGCGTGGGGAAGGCTTTCTGCACCCGCCTACTCCTCCACCCCCTGAGAGTTCAAGAAAAGGCTGTAATTACGCTACAATGTGCTTAATGGCCTTTCCCTTCCCCCTCCTTCCAAAGCACAGCAGCCAGGGATACCTTCCTAATTCTCTGCCTTTTTTTATAGTTCCTTTGTAATAAAGAATACATCGAAAGGGGAGGGTGGGTTGCTTACAGGGAAAAGTAGTAAGGAAAAACACATGATTTTTAACAGATGCATAATTACTTTTAATGAATAATAAATGATTTTTAAACGACACTGAATTTATTTCCTTCGCCAACCTGTAATCAAAAGGGGGAGGGTGGGTTGCTTACACTGAATAAGTCCATCAAGTGCGGAGGGTTCATCAAGGGGAAGCAAACAGAGTCACACCGTACCCTGGGCCGTGCTGAAACTCGTTTTCAAGGCTTCTCTGATGCGCAGCGCCTCCAGGTGTGCTCTTCTAATCGCCCTGGTCTCTGGCTGCTCGTACTCAGCGGCCAGGTGATTTGCCTCAGCCTCCCACCCAGCCATAAATGTCTCCCCCTTAGTCTCACAAAGATTGTGGAGCACACAGCAAGCAGCAATAGCAAGCGGGACATTGGTTTGGCTGAGGTCTGAGCGAGTAAGTAATGATCGCCAGCGACCCTTTAAACGGCCAAATGCACATTCTACCACCATCCGGCACTTGCTCAGCCTGTAGTTGAACAGCTCCTGACCACTGTCCAGGCTGCCAGTGTATGGCTTCATGAGCCATGGCATCAAGGGGTAGGCTGGGTCCCCAAGGATAACTATAGGCATTTGAACATTCCCAACGGTTATTTTCTGGTCTGGGAAGTAATTCCCTTGCTGCAGCCGTTTAAACAGACTAGTGCTCCTGAAGACGCGAGCGTCATGAACCCTTCCTGGCCATCCCACGTGGATGTGGGTGAAACGTCCCTTGTGGTCCACCAGTGCTTTGCAGCACCATTGAAAAGTACCCCTTGCGGTTCACGTACTGGGTGCCCTGGTGTTCTGGGGCCAAGATAGGGATATGGGTTCCATCTATGGCCCCACCACAGTTCGGAAACCCATTGCAGCAAAGCCATCCACTATCACCTGCACGTTTCCCAGAGTCACAACCTTTCGTAGCAGCAGCTTAACGATTGCTTTTGGCTACTTGCATCACTGCAGCCCCCACAGTAGATTTGCCCACTCCAAATTGATTTCCGACTGACCGGTAGCTGTCTGGCGTTGCAAGCTTCCAGAGGGCTATTGCCACTCGCTTCTCCACTGTGAGGGCTGCTCTCATGTTTGTATTATGGCGTTTCAGGGCAGGGGAAAGCATGTCACAAAGTTCTAAGAAAGTGCTCTTACGCATGCGAAAGTTTCGCAGCCACTGCGAATCGTCCCCACACCGTTAAAACAATGCGGTCCCACCAGTCTGTGCTTGTTTCCCGTGCCCCAAATTCGGCGTTCAATGGGTAGAAGATGCCCCGTTAATAGCAGTAGCTCCAAAACGCTGGGGCCAGCGGTTATGGAGAATTCTGCCTCCATCTCGTCATCGCTGTCCTCGCCGCTCAGCAATAGCTGCCTCCTCCTCTCCTCCTGCCTTTGCAGTTCATTGTTCAGTATAGTCAGCACGAGAGTACGCGAGGTGTTGACAACGGTCAGGATACCGTTTGTGATCTCAGGGTCCATGATTGCTGTGCTATGGCGTTTGCTCAATGCACTCCGGGAAAAAGGCGCCAAAGGGTTGTCTGCTGCCTTCACAAAGGGAGGGGTGAGGCTGTACCCAGCACCACCCGGGGCAATGTTTTCTGCCCATCAGGCACTGTGCTCTCAACACGGAAGTGGGAACTATGGGATAGCTGAGGAACAGCTACCCACAGTGCACCGCTCGGGATCGATTTATCACATCTACACTACACACGATAAATCGATCCCCGATAGATCGATCGCTACCCGCTGATCCAGCGTGTAGTGTAGATGTACCCTTACTCAGCAGGTTGATAAGATACTGCTGCATGTGAATTGAGTAGGGGACTCAGGGAAACCTTATAGTTTTTTAATATGTTTGCTTAAAATGGTTTATTCCTGGGATAGTTTCACTGCCCCAAAATGAAAATCATAGAATATCAGGGTTGGAAGGGACCTCAGGAGATCATCTAGTCCCACCCTCTGCTCAAAGCAGGACCAATCCCCAGACAGATTTTTACCCCAGTTCCCTAAATGGCCCCCTCAAGAATTGAGCTCATAACCCTGGGTTTAACAAGCCAATGCTCAAACCACCGAGCTATCCCTCCCCACGAAAGCCTTCTGGAGAATGCGGGCATCGATCTCGCTACCTCTCGTATGCTAAGCAAGTGCTTTACCATTTGAGCTAATTCTCCTTATGCAAAAGGATTGTTCTATGCTTTCATTCCTCCAAACAGTAAAAGTGAACACTGGCTAGAGCTAGGTGTAGTATATGCAAACCTGCCAAGCAGGTCCACCAGAGATATTCTTTCACCTTTTCTGTTCCACTTTGGGCCTTTCTAGAGCAGAAGCTGGCACTTGTTTCCTGTTACTTATCATTGTCATTTTCCTTATTTGGACAATTATCCACTAAGGGCAAGAAATAAACCATCAAACTCATTTCACTTGTGATGAGCTGTAGATGGAGGAACACATTAAATTGCTTTTTCGCCTCAGACTCCTTTATCTTCTCTCTCTCTCTCCTTTTTTTTTTTTGTTTTGTCCTTTTTGTATTTTTCTATACTTTCTTGAGTTTCTCCTTTCATCTTTTAGATTGTATTTTTAATCCTCTGCCAACTTCTGCTTGCAGTTTCTTAAAATCTGAAATGTGATGTTTGCTGTTGTAAATGACAATGGGCTAGAACTTTGTGCATAATGCATTCACATTGTTAGAGCTAGTTGCAATGTCTTCTTAATCATAAAACCAAAACATATTACTTACAAATGTCAGCATTTTTTCGTAAATTTTCATGTGACTTTTGGTGTGTATTTTGTTTTCAGGTAAGACTAAAGAGATGCTCCTAGATTACCCCACCAGGCGTTGCAGTTGTGCTTTGGTAAACACTCCATCTCCATGTGTTAACAAAGCTATTCACCACATTCAAGAGCTAGAAGTAAAGATAGAAAGCTCCTTTCAACAGGTACTGACTGTGTGACTGAAAATTGTCAAATATGGATAGAGTCTTGGGTCTGAATAGATAACCAGGTTGTATCTTTGAAAAGGATTACTCTTTTTTATAATAATGGAAAGTAGTATACAGTTTCTAAACCAGGGTCAAGCTAGTTCATTTATCAGTCAAGACATCTTTTTAGCTATGTACAGTCCTGGAGGGTCAAACTACCTCATTAAAATCAAGCTGTCCTCTATCTGTTTCACACATCATCATCCAAAAGCACATAGAGGACATCTTGATTTTCCTAGGCCAGATTGCTCCAGTATATTGCATGCTATACAAAAAACTTTTTTTGACACTAAATCAACTATATAAGTAAATTGATCTATGCACCTCTGTGTCATTTCTAATAAGTGATTTTGTTTTTTAGCAACATTTAATAGTTCTTTGATTTAAAAATAAAAGGCAGTGTTTCTTTATTCTAATATCTGCTAAAAAGCATGGGTTGATAAATTTTCTCTTACCTGGTTATATGTTGGTAGAATTAAGACTTATGCATCTTCTTTTCCTGGAGCTTGGTATGTAGGATTTCCCAGACTTCGGGAAACTTTGCAGGAGGATTGGAAGGTGGCTTGCAGCAGGCATATACATTTTAAAAAAGAATATGAGTAGGGAAGCTAAGTTGGGAGAAAAGAAGACATGAGGGAGGTGAAACATACTGACAGATAGGGTAGAAGAAAGGTAAAATGCATATGTGCATGTATAGGAAATTAGCCACCCATTTCTCTGGGAACATGAGCAGGGTCATTGAGAGAATATACTCTTATATGAGGAGGTTTTTCCAAATAGCAATTAGCAAAGTTAAAGGAAGAACCTACCCTGTCTGCTTCATGTTTTTGAAGAAAGTGGAGAAACTGTATGAAAGATACATTGCAAAATTGGTTAATAGATAATGTGTATAAAATGGCATCTATATTGGTATTTCTTTGTATTGACAAAGACTGTTTTTGAGTACTAACATTATTTATTCATAATTTTTGGCATGGTATGGAGCAGCTATTAATAGAAGTTTTTTTTAAAAAGACTCTTATTTAGGGGTCGATTATCATTTATCTTATTTAACTGAAAGGATGTTAGAGTCCATATATATTTGGAATCTACACAGTTCCAAAGACACATTAGCTATAATTATTTTTAAAGCAGGTAAAAACAAATTCATGTTTATGTACATTGACATGGCCCTCTTGCAATGTAAAGTTTAGTGACCTTTTATATTAGAAAACATGCATTTGACCAAGATGCCTTAGTGAAATTTATATTTTATGTTTGCAGCATGATTGTATACTTGAGAAGGAGAAAATTCCATGGTAAGAATTATACATGATTTTTGTTTTAATGCCGGATAATTGTTTGATAAGTTAGTCTGCCTAAAAACCACACTATATGCACTTCAGCGCTTCACACATTTTCCACCATGCTTTGAATAGAATTATAATTACCATACTTTTTTTTTGTATAGCATTTTGGGGAACTGGCTGACTCAGGGGATCAATAATGATATATGAAGTATTTGACCTAAATGACCAGTTGATGTCAGAGGGGTCTGTTAGGTGCTCGTCACGTCTGAAAATCAGGCTGCTTAGTTAGGTGCTAAAATATGGAAGTTGTAGTTTTACTGTAGAGTCTCATTTTTTAAAATCTTAGCCTTGAAGTATTAAGTGTGAAGGACAGATTAGTTATGATAAACCATACTTCATTGCAGTGCTATCTGATATTTGTAAACTCATGTTGTTCTGTGTAAATTTTCTTAAACTTTCTTTGATTTATATGTGTAAGCAGAGTCAGGATGAGCTCTACCCTGACATTTGGTGGTGAATTGTGGCGAGTTGTGGAAAAGACCTTTAGGGGCTAGTCTTGTTTGCATAGGCACACCCACCCCACCTAGCATGAGCCCACAGCCACCCAAATGGTCACTTTGGCTGCTGTGGGATCCCTAGTTTCCCTGTTATTGGGGCAGGAAGAATAATATGGTGTTATTCTGATTATGTGAATCAAGGCCAATGGAACTGTTTTATGACAGTAGGACTCACCATCAACTAAGTAGCACTCGTTAGACAAGGAATATGGGTTTCAAAACCCAGTGAATTGAGAGAGGCTGGGGACAGATATTTGTATCTGATGGTATGGGCCCCTTTTGAGGGCCTGAAACACCAATTGCACCACCACCACCACGTCCTCCTCCTCCTCCTCCTCTCTCCACTGTTGAATAGCAGAGCTAATTTTTATTCCATTAAGAGTCTAGTTACAGGCTGCTGTTCTGAATTCACTTTGGGCCAATGGTGCACCCGCGCTAGGGCTCCCCTACTAAGAGCTGAAATCTCTAAAGAGCTAAAATTACTAAGAGATGAGATCACTGAGTGCTGTGTTAACTACTGTGGGAGCCTGAAGATATATTGCTAAGTGGCTGACAGAGTGGAGCAGTTTGTGGGATGGCTGGAGCGGCCCACGGGATGGTGAGTGGAGTGAAGCGGGGCAGAGCAGTTTGTGGGATGGCTGGTGGAGTGGAGCGGCTCATGGTGAAGGCTGCAGCAGAACCCCATGGAGAGGTGGGACAGGTGGCCTCAGACCACGTAAGGTGCCCCCTCAACACCCTATGTGCCCCTTCCCCCCCCCATTTCCACCCAGCCTGAGGGTGTGTGTAAAACTCAGCAGATAAACTTTCAAGCTCGGGGGCTGCACTCACCAGGGGCAGAAACTTTTGGGTTGGATTTTTGAGTGACTTTTGGGTTGCTGGACTCAAGAGACTTTTGGGGTGTTGGACTTAAGACCCTGAGGGGAAAAGGATACCGCCAAACTTACTTCTGGTGGGTCTTTTGCTCATGGTTTGTGTTATGAATCCTGTTTGTGATGTTTCCCCAACATAATGCTGCTTTGTTTCCCTCCTTTATTAAAAGGATTTAGCTACACTCAGACTCTGTGCTTGCAAGAGGGGAAGTATTGCCTCCCAGAGGCGCCCGGGGGTGGTATGTAATTGTCCTAGGTCACTGGGTGGGGGCTCAAGCCAGTTTTGCATTTCGTTATTGAAACGGAACCCCTAGATACTGAACCTAGCCCTTGTTGCTGCTAACTCAGATGGGCAGAAGGGATTGCCTTACCAAGTGTGAGGTCAGTCTAATGAGACAATTCAATTAACAGTAGGATACCAAGGAAGGAAAAATAACTTTTGTAGTGGTAATGAGAGTGGCCCATTTCAAACAGTTGACAAGAAGGTGTGAGTAACAGTAGGGAGAAATAAGTATGGGGAAAATTAGGTTTAGGTTTTGTAATGACCCGACCACTCCCAGTCTTTATTCAGGCCTAATTTGATGGTGTCCAGTTTGCAAATTAATACTATTTTTCTGTTAATTGAATTGTCTTGTTAGACTGACCTCACACTTGGTAAGGCAACTCCCATCTTTTCATGCATTTATACCTGCTCCTGTATTTTCACTCCATGCATCTGATGGAGTGGGTTCTAGCCCACAAAAGTTTATGCCTAAATAAATTAGTTAGTCTCTCTAAGATGCCACAAGGACTCCTCGTTGTTTTTCCTTGTTTTCAGTTTCCTGAGATCCAGGAATGCTCCATATGGCTGGGGAAGCATGAATTGGAAACTAACAGGCTCCCAAGCTGTGCATTGAGTTCCCTCCTCCTTTCATTGAGTCTGAATGTTCTGCTTGGGCTTCTTCTAGTGTTCTTAACGATCTTTGAACTTCTCAGTTTCTGATGTTTTCCAGGTATCTCCAGTAGCAGTCCTTGGCTGATGTTCCAAATCCTATTTTTCTGTATCCCTTTTTTCAGATTCTGGTACCTCCTTCCAGTTTCACAAGACTCTATACACACTCTAGCCTCCCCAAAAATTCTTACAGTCGCTGGTCCTCCCAGTGTTTCCTTTCCACTCATTATTCTTTCCTTCCTCTTTCCAAACTTCCAGTCTCTTTAATTCCCTTCCTATCACTCCTTCTTTGTGCTGTCTTCCTTAAGGACCTCAGCTCTCTGTCTTCTTCCCTCTCCCCCCTCTTATCCCTTCATTCATCTTCTCTCCATATTTGGGGTCTTAATTATCTGAAGATGTTAGCTGTCTGGTGCTGTGGCTGCAGCTGTTTTTGAATCAACTATGTGTCCTTCCTCCCATTTCACTGTCAGCTCTATGTTCTCTCTTTTTGGGTCTGTTTCGTACTTCCCTTTGCACTGCAGTTAAACGAGAGGAGTGGGAACTGAGATGGGCTCAGGCAGGGAGCAGGGAAGAGAAAATTCTACTATTGACCCTCTGTTCACCCAATAGTGGAGGTCAGCGTCTGGCCTCCCAGATTCTACATTACCCAGAATCTGTGTCCAGCTTCCCTTCCCTCCTCATTTCCTTGGTGTTGGTTCCACTTCCCACTGTCTGTGCAAGCTGTATAGGGCAGATGGAAAGATGGACCGACACGTGGGAGAGCTGATGGCTGCAGTGCTGTATGTGTAGAACATAGCAGAGGAGCCTCTATGGCTTCAGCAATTGGGCATAAGCACAAAATGCCTGTGCGTAAGGCCCTAGCTCCTGGAATCATGCGATTATACCAGAATTCCAGCTTTCATTTAATAAATAAGTTTCTAGCCCTCATGGTTGTAAAGAAACCCTTGAAAATGTGTATTAAGAGTAACTGATGCAATGATGTCTGCCTGAATCAGCAGTCAGCGTGAAACAATAGCTCTGAGATGGAAGAGCTGCCCCATGCAACTCAACAGGGTGTTAATGCCGAGACTCAGAGCTCTAGGGTGCCCACCAACAGCATCCAAGCAGAGGATTCTGGCGTCAAGAGAAAAATGCACTGGTCCCCTCCCAGCCCCCCCAAACAGATACATACTGGGTGCTGGGGTAAATATTGGTGGGTCCCTCTTGTGCCACCCTGGCTTTTTGGGTAGGGAAAGGTGGGAATCTTCTGCTTCTCTGTGGGAAGTGGGACCTCTGCTGCTGTTCTTGGGCAGGAAAGGGGTCCTTGCATTTGCCTCTCTGGGTGGGGGATCCCTACCACCACCTCTCCAAGTGGAAGTTGAGCCACAGTGTCTTGCTCAAGCCTTTAGTAGCAGATAATTGGTTGGGAACTGTTGTGGCTGTTGAAATCAATACAACAGGACCCGTAGAAGTCAAGGGACTTAGAACTGCTGGCTTTTTAGATGTCAGAAGACATCCCAGCAAACAGTTATTCTCTTTTAAAACAGATAATAAGCCAATTAATTCAGTACTTAAACCTTATCCTGCTCAGTTATTCATCCTACCTATACCTCTGAAGTATATCATATATTATTAGAAAGTACAAGATAGAAGCATACCATTTTCAAAATCTCGCAAGACTAGAATGATTCATGGTCTTAATTTTCTTTTTCGTATTTATTTTCTTGTGTAATAGCAACACTCTTTATAGCTTTGCTGTAGGGTGACCAGATAGCAAGTGTGAAAAATCAGGATGGGGTGGGGGGAGTCCATATAAATAAAAGCCCCAAATATTGGGACTGTCCCTGTAAAATCAGAACATCGGGTCCCCTTACTTTGCTGTTATGTTCTTTTATTTTGGAATATATTGTTTGCTTTTAAACTTAAGTATTCACCATGTTTGGTTTGTTGTGGCTTAGTACAAAAACAGTTGAATTTAGCTTCTTCATGTAAGCAAAGTTCACTCCAGTAAGCATCCTACTCACATCTGTATTTATCCAGTCTCCTCTTCTTCTTAATTGGAAGTGTGGTACGGGAAATAGTACCAAATTCATCTTTGAGTGGATGCCGATGTGTATTCCACTTAGGTGTGTGCGCGCCAAGCTCACTGGAGCTGGAGACTTATGCCTAACAGTACTTGTAGAGGGGCATCACTAGCACCTCATGGCTGTGGCCTCTCCCTTAGCTTTATGAGGCGGCAGCGCCCTGACTCCTCTCAGTTCCTTCGCACCGCCTGTGGCTGGAGTAGGAGCTCTGTGTGATTGTAGTCTCTCAACCTTGTATTCAGTCTTAGTCTAGTCTCTTGTGTACAGTTAGATGGTTAGTATTAGTTAGTAGTCAGTAGATAGTGTTCCTCAGTGATGCCTTCACCAGGGTTTAAAGACTGTCCATTTTGTGGAGGGGTGATCTCTAACAGCGACCCCCATACTAGGTGCTTGCTTTGTTTTAGCGAGGCCCGCCTTAAGGAGCATTGATTGATCTGTAAACTCTTTAAAAAGAGGACTCAGGTGGTGCTGTACCTTCACCACAAGCAGCACCTGCTTGAAAAGACCATGTGGTATGATCTGGCACTGAGGCCTTTCTTGGGTTGAGGATCACCCTCAGGCTCGGAGAGCACTGCTTCCTTTTGTTCTGGGCAAGTGCCATGCTGAAGAGACAGAGGATCCGAGAAAGAGGTCTCAGACCAGTTGGTACCATTCCAGGTTGTGGGACAACTCTGCCTCCCCCAGGAAAAGTGCAGATTGGCATGTGACCAGTTCTGACACTTGGGATGGCACTGGTACCACTGACCCTTTCCTGGAGCTGAATGGGAAGGCAGAAATCCTGTACCATCTACTCCACTTCAGGCCTCCAGGCATCCATTGAGTCCAGTACTGATAAGGGAGATGCCGGTACCGACTGCATCCATGCTGCCAGTGTACCAACCAGCCGCAGACCTACTCTGCCTTTTGGTCCCAACCTCACTCTTCATCCAGGACTTTCTCAGGGCTATGGCACCTATAGCCCTCTGATGGAGTGAGCCACTGAACCCTTGTGTCTGAAAACACTGCATCCAGATCTCCCCTCCCTGTGGTGGAAATGGAGCCAGTACCAGAAGCAGTTGGGGAGGACCTTGGCACTGGACTCTCTTCCGACTCACTGCATTAAATGCTGGAGGTGCTCTCAGGGCAGCTTTTGCCATTCTTGATGTTGATGTATTTTGGTGCTCGGGTACTGCTGTTTATGCTGTGACGGACACTGCTTGCAGCAATGGCATGCTCTGTATTAAGGGTACTTCCTTCATTGGGGCACCAATTCCTGCCTCGTTCTAGGTGACAGATGAGTCAGACTGCCTATTGGCTCCCTCAGGCATTGCTCCACCCATGTTGCTGAGATCCTGGGACACTTTTGATTCCGAGTTGGGATCATCATCTTCCCGCTCTGCATCATCTGATGAGTTCCAAGGTTCTGATGATCTTGCTGCTCGTCATCCCCTGATGAATTCCCAGAGATCCCGCTCTTCATCCCATTAGATGCTGAAGTCACCCATCAGGTCAATGGCAGTGGTTTCAGATCAGCTGCAAGCCCAGGTATGGGTGGACTTCCTCCCTGCAGAGCTGCTGGAGTCCTCCCTCCTGGGATGTCTTCCCATGGGTGAGAGTCAGTTTGGCTTAGCTGAAACCTTCTTCCTCGTTGCTGGATGATGCTGTGCTGCTTGGTTCGTCCTCCCCCTCTATTCCAGAGGGCTTTTTATGCAGCGTAACCACTTTCCTAGGCATCCAGGTGGAGTTTCTTCAAGAGAACATGCACAGACGGGTGGACAATTTACAGCCTGCCATCCCTGGAAGAGTGATGCTCCTGTTCAGTGATGTGCTACTTGAGCCAGCGAGAGCCTTGTGGAGTACACTGGCTGTGGTATACTGGTAGCTAAGTGCATTGAAAAGCACTACTTTGTTCCCATGCAGGGATTTGAGGGGTTCTCTTCTCACCTGGCCCCGAATTCCCTGGTCATAACAGTGGTAAACAACAGAGCTCAGCAGGGTGAGTTCAAGTCTGCCCACAAGGGCAGAGACTTCAAGTGGTTGGCTCTTCTGGGCAGGAAGATCTATACTTGTCCCCACTGTGACGTTGCACTCCATATGTTTATGGAAATATGCTTGTGAGTGTGAATATAATGTAACTGGAATATGCTTTCTGCAAAAGGTCTCTTATAAGGTGTTTCTACAAAGCTTGTAATCTGCTGACTGTGTTCATCCTATTTGTATGAATGTATCATTCTTTTATCTGAAGCTGGAAATATGAAGTGTTACTCTGAAGTCTTATTGTAATTATGCAAAGTGTGGGTCATTAATAGTGGCTTGGAATCTTGAGGGATCCCATTGACTAGGACAATTGGTTGTAAATGGCTCTGTTTACTTACAAGTCTTCCTGTGTTCATGTGAGTCAGCTCAGGAACAGTGGAGGCTTGGGGTCTCACAGGACATGTGACCATGTCACCTGGTACTGGAATCCATCTTAAACCTGGTGTTTTTCCATTTAGAAGGAGGTGTGGGAACCCGTGAGAGACAAAAGATTCTCTCCTTGTGAGAAAAATGACTGCACCCTGCATCCTGTGATCAGTTCCCTGCACTTCACAGCATGGCTACTGCATGGCTAAATGAAGAGGAAGAGAAGTGTTCCGAGGCAGTCTGACAAGTCCTACTCACAAGTAGGAAGTCCTCCGCTAGGATGGCTTATTTAGAGAAATGGAAGAGGTTCCTGGTGAGGTCCTGGTGAGACACAACTGACAGAGGCTTCCATCCAGGACATCTTGGATTACCTGTTAAATCTTCAGAAACTGGGCATTGTACTCAGTTTGCTGAGAGTGCATGTGGCGGTAATGTCAGCGTTCCACCCCACCCCCACCCATTCAAGGAAAGTTTGTTTTTTCTAATGCCATGATGATGAGATTTCTGAAGGGGATTCTCTGCTTCCATCCTCTGGTCCGAGCAGTGGTTCCCTTGTTGGACCTAAACACAGTTCTGGTGGCTCTGGTGGGCCCTCAGTTGCATCCTGTCACTGCCCCCTGTCTCAGAAAACTGCGTTCCTGATAGCCATCACTTCAGCAAGAAGACTTGCAGGCCCTGCTGGTTGAGCTTACACTCAGTTTTCCAAGGAAAAGGCCTTTTATCCAAGATGGTCTCTCAGTTTCATCTGAATCAGGCAGTGTATTTACCTGCATTTTTCCCTAGGTGCTGCTCTTTGGGGAAGAGTGAGCCTTTTCTTTTTAAAAAATGGAACAAGTTAATTTGTGTCCTAAAAGGCAATATTTATTTGTCAGTGTCTGTTTAATATGTAGTAAACCATTTTGAATGACGAACTTGTTACTAACAGTTGTCTATACACATAGGATTTCAGATATGGACAGCACTGAATATAGTGAAGATATCTGGTTATCAAACTCCTCTAAGTTGGATGATAAAGATATTGGGATGTATTGTGAAGGTAAAGATGTTTCAAGGTGTTTGTTCTGAATGACAGAATTTTACTAGTAAATTTGTTTTCCCTTCTGTAACATAATTTTCAAAATTGTAACAATGATTGCAATATACTTAATATATACACATTTTTAAAATGTAAATATCTTCCTGATTTGCAAGGTGGAAACTAAAACACAATAGTATATTAAGCACTGATAAATCACAGTCTCAAAAATTGGTCTGTTTATGCCGAGACAGCTTTCATTTCTATGGTTAAACCCCTACTGCATTTTAGGCATTTAGGGTCTGAACCAGCCAAAAATAGCCTCTGTGGCTGCTGGAAATTCTAGAAGCCTTTTTTGCTTGACATCTGTGGACACAGATTATTATAGTAATAGTAATACAATGCATTCATACAGTTGTCTTGACAAAGAGGCTGAGGCTCTTTTACAATTCATGCAATTAAAAACAATATTCAGTACATACCTTTTCAAGTTTGATTTAAAAATAAAACAAATTTGACTTTCCATTTATCAAAAGGAAGCCAATTACATAACTTGTCAATAAATATTAAGGGGCAGAGGTGAAATCCTGGCTCCACTGAAGTCAGTGGCAAAACTCCCATTGATGTCAGTAAGGCAAGGCTTTCACCCCAGATTTTAAGATGTGGCCTCCCTTTCTGTGCTTGCAATTTTTTGACTTTTTTAAGCCTGCTGCACACAATAGTTTGGTCTCCTGTGGGCTGTAATATTTTGGTCTAATTCTTCTGGTATGGAAATGCCTGGGTTGTGTTTAGTGGCTTGTCTTATATAAGAGGTTAACTAGATGATCTGGTGGTCTCTTCTACCCTTAAATTGTAGGTGTATAATGGGAGGCCCAGCTTCAGCCCTTAAGACTGTAGTTTAAAACATTTTAATATTTTAGGTGCAGTAACTCCTCACTTAACGCTGTCCTGGTTAATGTTATTTCATTGTTACGTTTCTGATCAATTAGGGAACATACTTGTTTAAAGTTGTGCAATGCTCCCTTATAAGGTTGTTTGGCAGCTGCCTGCTTTATCCACTGCTTGCAGGATTCTCTGGAAGAGTAGCCCCTCTTCATGGGGATTAGAACTAGGGGGGCCAGCAGCCCCTGACCCATCAGCTCCCCTAAATTCCCTGTAAGGTATGTGGCTCAGCAGCTGCCTAGCAGCAGTTCAGGTCACCCTCCGCACACTGCTGTGCTGCTCCTGACCTGCCCTCTGCCTTGGAGCTGCTCCTGGGAGCTTCCTGCTTGCTGGGTGAGGGGGACAGAGAGGTGATGATGTCAGGATGTCCCCCTGTTCCTGCCCTCCGCTCCTTTCCCCCTCTCCACAAAGTTGAGGAGGGGACAGTCACAGGGCTCGGGGACAGAAAGAAGCTATTGCTTCCTGTCTGAACTGGCTGATCTGCTTAAAAACGCAACATACTTGAAGTGTGGTCAGCGTACTTAAATGGGCAATGCACATCTCTCTCATTCATGCATGCAACCCCCAGCACTTTGGAAAGTCAGCACCTATGCAGCTGTCAGGAAGAGGGAATGCTGCGCTCCAACTGGAGAGCGTGTGTTCATCATCATGTTCAGTTTTTTCATGGAAGTGTTTGTAGCTACTGCCCTGCAGCTATTGTGTTTTCTCTCTCTTGCCTCAGTCCATGCTGCCTTGTAGAGTGTGAGGCTACATTAACAACAGCGTATTAACCCTGAGGGCTCAGCCAAGTGCTAGCTCATCATTTAGCAGAAAGGCATTCTGTGGGAAATATTCCACCCTCTTACTTCACCACCTCAACCAAGCTTTACAATCATATTCCACCCTCTTACTTCACCACCTCAACCAAGCTTTACAATCATTCATTGCTGTGTACAGTATTAAACTGTTTGTTTAAAATTGTTTAAAACTTATACTTTATATGTGTATCATGTCTTTTGTCTGGCAAAAAATTTTTCCTGGAACCTAATCCCCCCCTATTTACATTAATTCTTATGGGGAAATTGGATTCACTTAACATCGTTTCGCATAAAGTTGCATTTTTCAGGAACATAACTACAACTTTAATTGAGGAGTTACTGTAGGTGTATAAATCAGAACAGCAGATCTTGACCTCAGAGATTCTTTTATGGAAATTATTTTAACCTTAGTGCTTGAAGCATGTTTTGTAGCAGGTTTTCACAGAGTGGAATTATGACTAAGTCTAAATGCTCATGGTAAGATGATATTGGGACCCCATTGAGATTTATCGGGGTACAGATGTTTTAATAAGGTACTTTCTCAGCAAGAAAAAGTACATTAAAGGGATCTGGAAGAATTTTGCAGTTGTACTCCTCTCTGGATAGTATCCCCATAAGCAAATGAGAGCTTATGTCGTCAGCCATTTTACTATACATTTACTATACTCTGTATCTGAAATAAAGTGAGGGTACAGAGATTAAAAAAGGAGCACTTAAAGATGGTAAAGTAATTGCGGAAAAACTTGTAGATTGCCACGTATTCGCAGGGGCGAAAGGAAATGCAGGCCTGTTATTTACCAGGCTGCAAGTGGCAATAGACTATATAGGTAAGGGATGCAAGGAGAATATGGGCCACGATGCAAACTGCAGACACACACAACTAAAATTAATCAATTTAAAGTTTTATTGGGGATAGTTACAAGGGGTAAGGGAGCAGCGTATGATTAGCTAATAGAGTTAATAAAACTTAAAACACACAATGACTAAAATATCTACTAACAATATTTATAAACAAAGATGCAGCATTTAGTAATAACTGATACTTACAAATACAAACCAACGCATAACGACCGGCAAACGTAGAAACTCTGTTTGAAACACGTGAGCTGAGAGAGAGGCTTCGAGGTGATCAGGCTTGGTTACGGGGTACACAGGATACACAGGATTCGTTTTTCTTTCTCCTCTCCCTGCCTGCACATGGCAGGGCGACCTAAAGTACCTACTATGACATCACAGAAGTGTCATAGGGGACGGGGTCCAAAACCTGTGTGTGTTCATTTCTGATTGGCACAAGCATGTTTACACCAAGTAGGGGAGCAGGTGCCAAAAAGTCTGGCTTCGCCCCCAAAAGGTGAGGTGATGCATATTGTTGTAGAATGCGTTCAACATTGAATGACAAAAGAAGAGGCCAGGGCAATACCCGTACGGCAAGTTCTACAGGATGCAGACAGGAACTCATCTTAACATTACTATACTCTGTATCTGAAATAAAGTGAGGGTACAAAGATTAAAAAAGGAGCACTTAAAGATGGTAAAGTCATTGCGGAGAAACTAAATGAATTATTTGCTTTAGTCTTCATGGCTGAGAGTGTTAGGGAGATTCCCAAACCTGAGCCGTTCTTTGTAAGTGACAAATCTGAGAAATTGTCACAGATTGAAGTGTCATTAGAGGAGATTTTGGAATTAATTGATAAACTTAACAGTAACAAGTCACCAGGATCAGATGGCATTCACCCAAGAGTTCTGAAAGAACTCAAATGTGAAATTGCGGAACTATTAACTATGGTTTGTAACCTGTCCTTTAAATCAGCTTCTGTACCCAATGACTGGAAGATAGCTAATGTAACACCAATGTTTAAAAAGGTCTCTAGAAGTGATCCCAGCGATTACAGACCGGTAAGTCTAATGTCAGTACCGGGCAAATAAGCTGAAACAATTGTAAAGAATAAAATTGTCAGACACGTAGAAGAATAGAAATTGTTGGGCACAAGTCAACATGGTTTCTGTAAAGGGAAATCATGTCTTACTAATCTATTAGAGTTCTTTGAAGGGGTCAGCAAACATGTAGACAAGGGGGATTCAGTGGACATAGTGTACTTAGATTTCCAGAAAGCCTTTGACAAGGTCCCTCACCAAACACTCTTACTTAAATTAAATTGTCATGGGATAAGAGGGAAGATCCTTTCATGGATTGAGAACTGGTTAAAAGACAGGGAACAAAGGGTAGGAATAAATGGTAAAATTTCAGAATGGTAACTAGTGGTGTTCCCCAAGGGTCAGTCCTAGGACCAATCCTATCAACTCAAATTATCTGGAGAAAGGGGTAAACAGTGAGGTGGCAAAATTTGCAGACGATACTAAACTGCTCAAAATAGCTAAGACCAAAGCAAACTGTGAAGAACTTCAAAAAGATCTCACAAAACTAGGTGATTGGGCAACAAAATGGCAAATGAAATGTAATGTGGATAAATGTAAAGTAATGCACATTGGGAAAAATAACCTTAACTATACATACAATATGATGGGGGCTAATTTTGCTACAACTAATCAGGAAAGAGATCTTGGAGTCCTCGTGGATAGGTCTCTGAAAATGTCCATGCAGTATGCACTGGCAGTCAAAAAAGCAAACAAGATGTCTGGAATCATTAAAAAAAGGATAGAGAATAAGACGGAGAATATCTTATTGCCCTTATATAAATCCATGGTATGCCCACAGATGTGGTCTCCTCATCTCAAAAAAGATTTACTGGCATTAGAAAAGGTTCAGGGAAGGGCAACTAAAATGATTAGGGGTTTGGAATGGGTCCCATATGAGGAGGGGTCCATATGAGGAGAGATTAAAGAGGCTAGGACTTTTCAGCTTGGAAAAGAGGAGACTAAGGGGGATATGATAGAGGTATATAAAATCATGAGTGGTGTGGAGAAAGTGAATAAGGAAAAGTTATTTACTTGTTCCCATAATATAAGAACTAGGGGCCACCAAATGAAATTAATGGGCAGCAGGTTTAAAACAAATAAAAGGAAGTTCTTCTTCACATGGCACACAGTCAACCTGTGGAACTCCTTGCCTGAGGAAGTTGTGAAGGCTCAGACTATACCAGGGTTTAAAAGAGAACTAGATAAATTCATGGAGGTTAAGTCCATTAATGGCTGTTAGTCAGGATTGGTAAGGAATGGTGTCCCTAGCCTCTGTCAGACAGTTGAGATGGATGGCAGGAGGGAAATCACTTGCTCATTACCTGTTAGGTTTACTCTCTTTGGGACAACTGGCATTGACCACTGTCAGCAGATGGGATACTGGGCTGGATGGACCTTTGGTCTGACCCTGTATGGCCATTCCTATGTTCTTATGTTCTTAGGGGAAAATACTATTGAAAGTGCCAGTTTTATATTGCAAGGAATTGTGTATACTAGGAACTGGCAGTCTTTGGCACGTGGCCTGTCAAGGAAATCGGCTGGTGGGCCGGACCGTTTGTTTACCTGCAGCATCCGCAGGTTCGGCAATCGCAGCTCCCACTGGCCGCGATTCACCATCCAGGCCAATGGGGGCTGCAGGAAGCGGCGGCCAGCACATCCCTCAGCCTGCGCCGCTTCCCACAGCCCCCATTGTCCTGGAACGATGAACGATGAACCGTGGCCAAACGTGCAGACGCTGAAGGTAAACAAACTGTCCTAGTAGCGGATTTTCCTGACGGCCTATGTGCCAAAAGTTGCGGATCCCTGGTATATACTTTGGTATATGTGAATAGGACAACTTTAGCTGAAGGTAGGTGTGTGTGTGTGTATGTAAACATATATTTGTGTATATATATGTACACGTATATATTGTTTTATATGTAACTTTTAAAAATGTATTTTAAAACAGCAGGACTTTAACCTTAAAGCAGGAAACAAAAGCAGTGTTATCAGAGGTTGCTGAGCTGATTAAGCGACTAGAAGCTGAACGTAAAGAGGCTGAAGAAGCTTTGAAGCGGGAAAAACAGCGAAAGAAAAAGCTTGTAATGAAAATTGATTGCATGTCAATTTGGAGGCTTCAGCAATTCCCTATAGCTGTACAAAAAGGTATTGTGATTAAAACTAACAGTTTTCATTAAGTTATAGTCTGCCTATTATGAGGGAGAGGATAATCAAGGACAGTTAGATTGGAGTCACATTAGCTTTTCTGGCACTGCAGTAAACTATTGACTTACAGTTAGGAATTTGGTTTACTTAAACAACTATGCAGAAAAAAATTGAACATATGATGGAACAAATGAGCATTTATTTAGGAAATATCTCAAAGGAATGAACACTGGGAAGAGGAAGGAATTAATCAGGATCATGCAGGGAACGTGAACAAGGAGCAAAAACATAAAATTAGACTAAAGTAAAAAAAAATTGTTTTTAGGAATAATTAAAATGTAGAAATACTTGGATAAAGATCTTATTAATATTTAGTAGGAGCTGTTCTGTATATTATAGGAGATTGGAATAGATGATTTTGGTCTTTGGTACTCAAATATCTAGATCATAGGTGGGCAAACTTTTTGGCCTGAGGGCCACATTGGGGTTGCGCAACTGTATGGAGGGCTGAGTAGGGAAAGCTGTGCCTCCCCAAACAGCGTGGTCTCTGCCCCCTCCCACTTCCCACCGCCCTTAGAACTTCCAAACCATCCAACCTCCCTTGCTCCTTGTCCCCTGACAGCCCTCTCCCGGGACCCTTGCCCCCTATCCAAACCTCCTGCTCCCTGTCCCCTGACTGCCCTGACCCCTATCCACACCCCCGGCCCTTGACAGCCATCCCGGGACTCCCACCCCCTATCCAACCACCCTCTGCTCCTTGTCCCCTGACCACCCCCTCCCGGCAGCCCCCCCCCCCCTAACTGCCCCCCCAGACATCTGAGCTCCTTATCCAAACGCCCCCTGACTCACTGCCCTCCGACCCCTATCCACTATCCCCTGTCCCCTCTGACAGGCCCCCCCGAACTTCCCACTCCCAACCCTTCCTGCTTCCCCATCCACTGACCGCCACCAGAACCTCTACCCCATCCAACCACCTCCTCCTCCCTGGGCTGCCCCCCAGTTAACCCCTGCTCCCCATTACCCCAACCCACCCGCTCCTGCCCCTTACGCAGCAGGAGCTCGCAGCCACGACACCCGGCCCAGAGCCAGCTGGCATTCCCTATGCTGCCCATGGAGCGGCGGGGCTGTAGTGGCGCCTGCGCTGGTGCGCGTGGCTGCGGGGAATGTGGCGACAGGCAGAGGAGGGGCCCGGGACTAGCCTTCCCAGCAGAGCTCAAGGGTGAGGACAGGACGGGTCCATCCGCGAGGTATTTCCAGCAGGATAAGGAGGTGTTATTACCATTTACATAAGGCTGCTGATCAAAGACCCATCTGAAATATGTGTGTGCAGTTCTGGGTGTCCCTGTTTTACGAAGATAGAATTCAACAACTGGCAACAGGTTCAGAGACAGGCTACTAGGATAATCCGAGGAATGGAAAACCTGCCTTATGAAGGAAGACTCAAAGACGCTGGCTTGTTTAGCCTGGCCAAAAGAAGGCTGCCGGGGGAGTATGCTTGCTCTATACTAAATATATCAGGGGGATTAACGTTAGGGAGGGAGAGGAATTATTTAGCTTAGTACTAATGTAGCCAAGGACAAATGGTTACAAACTGGATATTAGGAAGTTTAGACTTGAAATTAGACGAAGGTTTCTAACCATTAGGGAGTGAAGTTCTGCAAACAGCCTTCCGAGGGAAGTAGTGGGGGCAAAAGACTTATCTGGCTTATAGGACTAAGCTTGATAAGTATATGGAGGGGATGATATGATGGGATAGTTTAATTTGGGCAATTGATCTTGGATTATCAGCAGATAAGTCTGCTCATGGTCTGTGAGGGGATGTGGATGGGATGGGAACTGAGTTACATGCCAAGAATTTCTTTCCTGGGTGCTGGCTGGTGAGTCTTGCCCACATGCTCAGGGTTTAGCTCGGATCGCCATATTTGGGGTCGGGAAGGAATTTCCTCCAGCGCGATTGGCAGGCCCTTGGAGAGTTCGTTTCAGCCTTCCTCTGCAGCGTGGGGCATGGGTCGCTTGCTGGCGTGGATTCTCTGCAGCTTAGGTCTTCAAACCACAATTTTGAGGACTTCAATAACTCAGTCATGTGTTAGGGGTTGTTATAAAAGTGGATGGGTAGGGTTCTGTGGCCTGCCTTGTGCAGGAGGTCAGACTAGATGATCATATTGGTCCCTTCTGACCTATGAGTCTATGAGTCTATGAATCTGTGTGTCCCGTGTGCCGTAGTTTGCCCAGGTCTGATCTAGAAGGTGGTCATAGGTTTAGGAAGGATGTGTACTGAGAAGCCTGTTGATATTCCTCATTGTCTCTGCTGTAAACAAAAAAAACACAACATCCCACCATAGTCATCAAATATATTGCAATATTTTATTGCTAATTATACTCAAAATTCCCTATTTATATTTATGTTGTGAATTAAAGGTGAACCATTTTATGTATTATAGTATCTTTGTTGTAACTTCTTTTTAACCATGACAGCAGTTTAAACGTTAAAAAAGAAAACTCTCCTAGAATAAGAATAAAAGGTTACAAGTAGGCACTGTTTTCAGAGAAAATAATTTGTGTATGAAACCTTATCTTAAACCAAAACTGTTAATTGTATAATAGTTTTTCTGTAGTTTTTTCTTTAAAGTTGTTTTTCTGATTTGAAACTGAATATTATTCCTGCATCTTTATTTGGGATGAGTTTTAATACAATTAAGTTTAACTCTTTATTTTGCCTTTGTGTGGCAGTAACTTATTAAACATAAACAGAAAAGTGATATGTTGATAATCTACCTACTCACCGTCTGATGCTTTTTTGTCTTTCCTACAGTGGGCGGCTCTAGGCACCAGCGCTCTAAGCATGTGCCTGAGGCGGCAAGCTGTGGGGGACGCCCTGCTGGTCCCTACGAGGGTGGCAGTAAGGCAGCCTTCAGCGGCTTGCCTGTGGGAGGTCTGCCAGTCCTGTGGATTTGGCAGCAATTTGGCAGTGGGTACGCTGAAGCCACGGGACCGGTGGACTTCCCGCAGGCAAGCTGCCGAATCCACGGCACTGGGACCTCCCGCAGGTAAGCCGCTGAAGGCTGCCTGACTGCCGTGCCTGGGGTGGCAAAAAAACTAGAGCCGCCTCTGCTTTCCTAACCTATCATTGATAATCAGTCTAAATTTTAATTGTCGTTAGACAATGACTGATAGTGGCTTTGGAAATAGGAGAGTCTGTGTTCGGGCCTTATCCACTTCCAATGAGTGCCTTTGTCCTTCTGAGAGGCAATATGTCAGGCAAGAAAAACATGATGGTACTTTTACAAACATATTTTGAGGAAAGAGGAGGTATTTGGATAGAAGGTCATCAGCCTCACAATTCATTCACAGAGTGAGCTGAAACTACTTTAGGGAGAAATTCATGCTACAACTGAAACACCAGTTTATCAAGGAAGAATTGCAAGAATGAGGAGACTGATAACTATGGATTTTAATTCTTCAGTACAATGTTTCACGATTATAGCTACTAAAAGGGTTACTTTCTCAGTCATCAGCTGCAGTGATAACTAAATCATACTCATGTATTGCCATATGGATGTATTAGTTTCAGTATACTCTTCTGCACTTTGATTAGGAATATGAAATGTTTGGAACATGGAATATAATTAACACATTTTCAGTTTTGTTAATAGATGCAATGATATAATTTTTTTTTAAATCAGCATGGGATTCTAATGTGAGAAAACTCTGAAACTCCACTCCCTTGAGTTACATCACCAAAGCCAGCTGATGAGATTCTTTCCTTATATTAACTTGTATTGTCATTGTCATCATTATAGGTGTTGTTATTTATTCAAATGTAAAAACTATGCTAAAGTGGAGTTAAGCAGGAGAGTACATGTAAGCAGAGTCAGGATGAGCTGTACCCTGACATCTGGTGGTGAAGTATGGGAAGTGTGGAAAGAATGTCTGGAATGCGAAATCTCAAATATTTGCATAGGCACGCCTACCCCATCCCAGACTGCCGAGCTGTGGGACTGCTTTGTGACAGAAATGACTCAACCTCAGTTGGGTGGTACTTGCTAGACAAGGGACATGGGTTCCAAAACCCTGTGAATAGAGAGAGGTTGGGGACAGGTATTTGTGCCTGGTGGTGCAGGCTCCTTGTGGAGCTAGAAGCACCAGTTGCACCCCCTCCTCTCTCCACTGTGGAATGTCAGAGTTGATTTTTTATTCCCTTAAGACTCTAGATACAGGTTGCTGAGCTGAACTCACTTTGGGCTAATGGTGCACTAGCAGTGGGCTCCCCTACTATGTGCTGAGATCACTAAGAGCTGAAATCACAAAAGAGCTGAAATTACTGAGCTGGGAGCACTGAGTACTGTGCTAACTAGTGGGGGAGCCTGAAGCTATACTGTGGAACAGAGCAGCTGGCGGAGTGGAGCAGTTTATGGGGATGGCTGGAGCGGACCACAGGACAGCTGGTGGAGTGGAGCGGCTGGCAGAGCGGAGTAGCTGTGGGGCGTGTGGAGCAGCCCACAGAGCGAGCGGAGCCGAGCAGTTTGCTGGGACAACTGGAGCAGCTCACGAGGCAGCTGGTGGAGCGGAGCAGTTTGTGAGGACGGCCGGAGGAGCAGAGTGGAGCAGCTGGTAAGGCGGAGCAGTTCGTGGAGAAGGCGGAAGCAGAACCCACGGAGAGGCAGGGCAGTTGGCCCTGGACCACGTAAGGTGCCCCTTTCACCCAGGCTGGGGGGAGGGACCTCTACAGATAGACTCTTGAATTCTGTGGTGGCATTGACCAGAGACTTTTGGGTTGTTGGACTTTGGAGTGACTGGACTTAAGACCCTAAGGGGAAAAGGACATTGCCAAATGTACTTGGGGGGTGGTTATGGTTTGTGTTATAACTCTGTTTGTGGTGTTTCTCCAAAGGGATGCCGCATTGATTCCTTCCTTTATTAAAAAGATTTCGCTACACTCAGACTCCGTGCTTGCGAGAGGGGAAGTATTGCCTCCTAGAGGTGCCCAGGAGGGTATGGTATGTAAGTGTCCCAGGTCACTGGGTGGGGGCTCGAGCCGGTTATGCATTGTGTTATTGAAATGGAACCCCTGGATACTGAACCTGGCCCTTGTTGCTGCCAACTCAGAGGGGCAGAAGGGTTACATACATATCTGTAACTTCAGGGTAAAAAACATTACAGGGATGTTGTAACTATCTCAAGCATTACAAACCCAGGAATTTTATAGTTAAAGTGTAGCAAGGTCTCTCTGAACCTGGCATCAGATACTGCATCTTCCTCTGCATCTTCCTAAATTTCACTTCAGTTTTAGTCATTCGGTGATTCCCAGTACTCCTGGCTGCAAGCACTGTCAGTTCACTGCAGTTGACCTAACCCACTGGTTAAGCCCCCAAAATCCACCTCTTTCACAGAATAAATCAAAGAAAGTCTCTAGTTCTGGTATAATTAAGACATTTTAGTGTTTGTCCTAGACTAGATGAGGGGCCCTCCACATGGACATAGTCACTAATAATCACTCTGCCAAAGAAAGGCAATCTGAAATTGTGTCAAAATTACCAGACCATAAGCTTATTTAGCCATCCCAGCAAAGTGTTGTTGAAAGTCATATTGAAAAGATTGTCTCTGCAAGTGGAGACTGTCATCGCTGAAGAACAGGCTGGCTTTCATGCTGGAAGAAGTATCACGTAACAGATTTTCAACCTTCATGTTCTATGTGAGAAGTACTTACAGCACCAGCAGGATATCTACCACGTCTTTATTGACTTCAAGAAGTCATTTGACAGAGCATGGCATGAAGCTCTCTGGGCAACTATGAAGAAATGCACTGTTGATTGTAAGCTTATTCTTACCATTAAACTACTGTATGCCAAGGCCAGCAGTGCAGTTCTCGTCAATGGCACAATAAGAGAGTAGTTTTGCACCACTGTTGGAGTCCAGCAAGGCTGCCTTCTTTCACCCACACTGTTCAACATCTACTCAGAGAGCATAATGACTGATGCACTAGAAGATCACATATGCACAGTCAGCACTGAGAGGGCTGGGGGGTGAACGATCTCAAATCTTTGATTCGCTGATGATATTGACGACTTGGCAGGCAGTGAAGATGAATTTGCCAACCTTGTGAAATGATTGGATGAAACCTCTGCAAAATACGGCATGGAAATCAGTACAGGGAAAACCAAATGATGACAAGCAAACGTGACAGGATCAGCTCACATATCACTGTCAGTGGACAAGAACTGGAGATAGTGAAACAGTTGAAGTATTTGGGGGCAATCATCACTGATGAAGGATCCAAGGCAGAAATTCTGGCAAGAACTGCGCAAACTATAACAGCAGCAGTGGCAATGTTAAAGCCAATTGGAGGCATAAGAACATCTCCCTGGAATCAAAACTGAAACTGCTACTGAATTGGTCATCTCCATTTTTCTGTGTGTGTGTGAGACATGAACCTTTATGGCAGAACTTGAATGGAAAATACAGGTAGTAGAGTTGAGATACTTCTGTAAAATCCTGGGCATCTGCTACTTCGACCAAGTCATTAATGAACAGGTTCACAACATCATCACCCAATGAGCTGGGCATATAAAGACCTCTCGACAACCATGAAGAAGTGCAAGCTGAAGTAGTACGGCCATGTAACAAGATCATCTGGCTTATCCAAGATCATTCTCCAAGGGACGGTACAGGGGAAGAGGAGAAGAGGTAGATAGAAGAAGAGATGGATTGACAACATAAAGGAGTGGACAGGCATGGACTTCATGGAGACTCAAGCACTGACACACAATCGTTAGGGATAGAGACAACTGGTTGATTGCTCATCAATGATGGTGCCTCGGTGACCAATGCGGTTATAGGAATGATGACGATGATGATATAAAACTGATTTTTTAAAAAGACACATTAGGTTTTTTCCATATGTTTTTCCTCATGGTGTCTCACAGAGCAGAGTTAACTCTTTCAGTTGACTTCACTGATCAGGCCAGTATTTCTTACAGGAATCCTGCTCAGCAGAATCCAGATGTTGTTTGACTCTTCCAAGGCTTTTTATGAGGTCTGCTATAGTAGCAACATTTTCTAAACTTTTCCCCCAGTTGATAAAACCCGTTCACTTCCATCAGTTTGGTACCACTGGATAGTCTGTTCTAGTCAGGGCACCAGCTACTACCAACATATTTGTAATAACATATTGAGTAGGCTTTTTCTGAGCAGGGTTAAATAATATAGTGTTAATCACACCTGCAGCAGCCAGTGGCCAAACTAAGAGCTTTCCCACTTGGGGATACTCAAGAAAGTGATGCCAAATTGACTAAAGATGTGAATTTAAAGTAAGTGAATTAAGCTAAACCGAATGAATACCACTTTATTTCTGAAATGAGAGCATCCACACGGGTTTAATGCAGTTTAACTAATGCATTTCACTTTAATTTATTTGGCTTAAGTTACCTGGGTATCCCCAGGTGTCCTAACGCTAAAACTGTTTCCAATATTGTTGCAGCTGAGCTGGCATTAGCATTGCTGGGAAATGTTTACAACATGTTTTAACTGTAGACAAAGTCTTCATGGTGATTACATTTTATCAAGTATTTTAATTCTGTGAATTAGGGAGATCTGTATCACTTGCCTTTGGCTACCTCTCTGTTTTATGCACTTATTTATTTATTTATTTATTTATTATTTGTATTATTGTCCTGTGGCCCCCATGGCCACAGTATCTGAGTGGCTCATAATTTTTAATGTATTTATCTTTCGAATATTTTTGTGAGATAGGGACCTATTATTTTAATTTTACAAACGGGGTTCTGAGGCTCAGAGAGACTAAGTGACTCGCTCAAGGTAACACAGGAAGTCTGTGGCAAAGCAGGAAATTGAACCTTGGTCTCCCAAATCCCAGCCTCACACCATAACCAGTGAACCATCCTTCCTCTGCTTTGGCTGATTCTAATGGTAAAAGTATCCAGCAGATTGAGTTGATCAATTTTATCACAGAGTCTTAGAAGACAGAGAAGAAGAACATGAGAATGGCCATACTAGGTCAGACCAATGGTCCATCTAACCAAGTATCCTGTCTACCAACAGTGTCCAGTGCCAGATGCGTCAGAGGGAATGAACAGAATAGGGCTTTTATTGAATGATCCATCCCATTGTCCAATCCCAGCTTCTGCCAAACCTCGTTTTATTCTTGTCATGTGGGCTTGATGCATGCTGCATAAAAGTATTGCTTTTTGTACTATAAGCATATATTAGTTCTCCAAAAAGGGCAGTATTTTTGGAGTTTAATGTAAACACCCTACACACACCCACATCTTATATAATTTGAAAACTCATTTTATGTACGTTTAGATGAGGTATGATGTGGAGCTGTCAAGTGGTTTCATAAGTCTGTAGGTGAGGTGAATCAGTGGTGCCCAAAATAAGAAAGTATCAGTTTTTTTGCACAGTTTCAGAAATGTTGCAACATGACTATGACTTCATTTTTTACTGATAATCTAATTTCAACTCTTTAATATGGGGCTTATTGGTCAAAGCTGCCAAACGACAATGTAGTAAAAGATTTTCATTTGTTTTTTTCCCCAGAAATAAGGCTATTTAGCATGTGGCAAAAATGACAGATACCAACGTTTTGCAATATATTATCATGAAATGTCTTAACATTGTATATTATTAATTGTGAAAGTATCTCACAAGTGATTATAATAGTTTTTTATATTTTAAACTGAAATTTGCTGACCAAATCAGACATAGCAAAGATTGTGCACCAGTAGCAGTAGGTTGTGTGCCCATGGTTTGTATGGCATAGTGGATGGATGTAGATACATGTGAATTCCTAATGTAATGTTTCTCTATTTGCAAATTTTTTATACATACAATGTAGCATCTAGTCTGCCTACGAGAAAGTTTTAATTTGTAATTGCCTATGCATGCAGTACTAGCCTTTGAAATATTTTAGAAACCATCTTTTTAATTCAGTGTCACTTACGCACAAGTCAGTAGTGGTGTTAGAGATGACAATACTCAGCCACATATTGGGCTTCAGTCAAAGGGCTCACTAAACAAAAATGGCAATTTTGATACTCACATATAGATCTAATTTATATCTGATCTAGCACCAGTCTGTATACTTTTACTAGATGAAAACTGATGATAGTGGTAGTGTTAATTCTAACAATATATTTTTGGAGTTTTACTTCTACAAAGAAGTTACATAATATGAAGACATGAAGGATACAACCCCCTTAACACTTACATCAAAGAGAAAAAGACTCATGAAATTTTTGAAAAATGTGTTATTTGTCAAAAAATCAAAAGAATGCAAAATTGTCAAAAGCCACCAATGCTGGACAGAATTCTGTGATGCTGGCAGCAGAAGCCAGGAGAGATGAATTATATTGGCAGCTACTGGATGAGTTTTTTAGTTTAGAAGATGTGCCAGCCTGCAAATAATCCAATATCACAAGAAATATCGCTGAAGTGTGGGAAAGAAAAGTCACTTGCTCTCCCTAGGCAATCAGAGTCTCTTATGCAGTGCACAGCCTTTGAAAAACCAGTAACGACTTGCCATGAAAAAGTACTTGAGAAAATAAACTCTTGTCACCTACAAATGAACGCTATCCAAGATCTCTCTTGGAGTCTTTTAAGACTTCCAGCTCATGATATCCTATCAATACCAAATGTTCGTACTCAGGTGATTCCATTTTGGACTGATTTCAACCACAAACTTGCAACAAAGAAGAGCACCTACACAGCAGTTGCATATGCATCTATTGTGGATGTCAAGCTACCTGCCATGGCCACCGTCTGTACTATAATGCTGAAATCTAAGGAAATGTCAGCAGCTATTGAATAGCAGCATGCTGTTCAGACCATGGATCAGCAGCTATGTGCTGTTGCTCAGCATGTAAAAGGGACTGTCCCAAATGAACTTGGTATCAATGTCGTTCATCTGGGTGGTTTTCACAATTTATGCTGTTTTTTGCATGTATTGGGAAATCTGGGGAAATACTGGATTGCTAGAACTACTTCTTGACTCAGATGTGTGTGCAGCTTGTACTGCAGATCCAATGCTTACTGGAATGCAATTCAACCATGTTCCGTATGGCTTGACTTTAGTATCTGAGGCCCTAAGTAGTCTGAAACTTTATTCATTTGTTAAATGATGTGAGCAGGGAGGAGGTACTTGTGTAGATCCAGCAGTTGTCTGGAAAATGTTGGCTGACACTGTTCTTACAACATGTCTTTAAAGGGTTTCAGTATGCTATAACTCAGCATATGCTATGACTATTGGTGGAATTTCGGACAAGGGGGTATGGCCAGTCTCCTACATTCGAGTTCTGAGATCATTTCCTCTCCTTTGTGTAGGTATTTAAATGTCTATGCAGAGCAAGGGGATGATTGGAAACTTCACCTAACACACAGCATGCCATGCTTGCATACTTCTTTACTGCAAATTGGCCCAGCTGTGCCAGGTGAATACCAAGCTACAATCTTAATTTGTAAAATGTCCCTGAAGAAGTACATAGTGCCTTTGAATCTGGGAAATTTGCTGTGCATCAGACTCCTTGTTCTTTCACTGGAATTTGGGGTGCTATAGAAACAGAGAAAATGATCATCAAAAACTCAAAGGGCACAAGACATATTCTGAGTGAATATGCAAAAGCTATGAGAGAAAGAAGTGGCCTAACAAGGAGTGGGGACAGTTTTTAAAAGTATGTCAAGAGAATGTTAGCAACGAAAGATGTGGATGTCTTTGCATGTAGTCAGCCAAGTTTACCCATTGTTTACCCAAGTTTACCCATTGCAACTTGGATGTAAAAATGTGGATGATGAACTACTTCTGTATTCTTCAATGGCCCAGTGGCATCTGAGCTTCTACAAGACCTTATTTCTGCCCATATAAGTAAGGGTCATTCCCCAGTCAGCTGTATCTGTAGTCAGAATGATCTTTTCTGCACAGAACTGTGTATGTGCCAAGGCAATGGAGACTGTGGTAACCCATGTATTCTTAACAGAGATGATCATGATGGAAAAGATGATGATGATGTTGACTGGAAATGTCACCAGTGCTATTATGTTTCAATGATACCTGTACAAATTTATTAATAGATTTTGTTTTACCCTTTAGATTGTTGTTGTGATATTTTGAAGTCACAAATAAATCCAAGTCTCTTGAAACAGACATTAACCAAAATGAATGCAAATATTTTAGAGTGGTCATTACATTTTTAACTTCTTGATAATGTTGTTGCATATCCCTGTTTCTATAGTATTGAGATCGCTTGACAGCTCCACATCATACTTTATCTAAAAGTAGACATAATAAGCTTTCAAGTGACATATGATGTGCATATGTGTAGGATGTTAACTAAACCAAATCAGTGGTGTCTCCTACTTGCCCACTACAGGTAGATATGTTGAAAACTAGTCACATGGCTTTCCCCAATATATCTAATATTGGATTTAAGGACATATGTGACTAATGCTTAGCCAAAGTGTACAATAAGAAAGACTCTCAAAGCTGTCAGAAATTCTTAGAATAGGCAGTGAGCTCCAGGCAAACAGGACCTGCCCTCTCATTTACCTTTCCTTCCTTGTAAACTGGATTGCTAGTGTAATGTACTGGGTATTATTAAGCACAATTTTTGAACAGCTCTTCATTTAATAAAACTTTTTTAGTGATCTGTTTTGTAATGCATGTTCTCTTATTGACCCTTAAAAAGTAGGGTTTACAACAAACTGTTTATAAAATTTTTGCAATTATTTTAGCAACATATTTTATAAGCTCATTAAATATGTGTAATGTTACTCAAATGTTCTTATTTTTATACTACTTGTCTTTTTTTTTTTAACAGAACATGAGATTTGTACTCAAGATATCTCAGAACTACAGTGGCATTTTGACTGTGCAAATCGTCAGCTACAACAGGTAAAAGCCCAAGTACTTAAGATAGAGACAGTTAATGGAAGGATTCAGGAGGATATAGACTTCATGAAGAAATACAGCCCTCTGCTGGAAGAAAAGCTGAATCTTGAGGGTGACGCTATGAAGGATGTATTACTGGCACATGGAAAGGTAAATAGAAACGATGCAATGATGTTTTTACTAAAATCTTTCTGCTAATTAAGGACATGCACGTTTAGAATTGCTGTCTGTTGCCAATGCCAAAGTGCTGTTCCATATACTACACACACAGGATGGGAACCTTAGAGGTGCACTAAATACAGGAGTTTTCTGCTTACATTAGTTCTAATGTGCCTTAGTGTTCCTTATCAATAGTTTTTGTAAGATGCATGTATTACTAATAGTGTTCATTCTTCACATTTTGTAACCCAAAAGAAAAGTTTATAAAAATTGTGTATTTTTAGCATTACAATATTTTGGAGTTTGTACTTTGTAATTACTTCTTTTTAAATGTGGTACAGAGGAATTCAGGCTACTGATTTTACATCTAAAGACATTGTGGCTCTCTTTCTCAGATGTTTAATGGTAGTTGCAGTATTAATATGATTAAAAACAAATTTATGAAGTTCCAGAAAAAGTGGAAACATATTTATCTGGAAAATTCAACAAAATATCTTATACTATAATTCTGCTTTGGTCTTCAGTCAGCGTTTTCAGTCATTTTCTCTTTTTTTATTAAGCTTATCCAGTTAATTATCTTACAATGTTTTCCAGTTTCCAAATTATAGTAGTTGTTGCACTGTTGGATGTATGAATAGTATTGATATTTTTTCTCCATAAAGATCCACGTGGAAAAGTTTAGCCCTTTTCTGTTTGCATAGCTGCCATAAGTGCCTGTGCATTAGAATTCCAAGAAGACCTCATATTAGTGAGCTTCTGCAGAGAATTTTACAATTTATTTTGTGCTGTGTGCAGATAGATCATGATACATGAAGCCCAGCTGCTGAATTACTAGAGTCACTGGACTTGCAAGAGAAAATTTTACCTTTTAATATCAATGAAAAGCTTTACAAATAACATGATGATCTTAAACAAATTTGCTATTGATCCATTTTTCTTTCTTTAAAATAAAAATCAACATTAACAAGTATATCACCACAGTACAGTATACCCGAATAACTACTGGTACTTCTGAAAACTCCTCACTTCTAAATTCTTTTATAAAGCCTGGGTGATATTTGTTGATACGTACATAGGGGGTATGTGACTGTGAGTTGAGTAGATGTTCTGTTCTTAAAGACTAACAGTTTTGTTATATCAGCAGATAGAGTAGTTTCAAAATAATGGCTAATTAAAGGTCAGGCTGTTAACTTTTTCTTCTACTTATTTTTTTATTTCCATTCTTCTTGTTGTTGCCTTGGGATATATTTGATGCAGTGAAAATTTCAAAATGATCTGAAATACAATTCACGAAATAGACTTTTCCCAAAGCAATTTTAAATTAGTACCTTTTCCAGTACTGATTTTTTTTTCTTTCCATTACTAAATGAAATAATGCAAAATCTCATCATAGAAGTGGTAGCACTACGTGGCATAATAAGAATATAGGTCATTTCTTGTGGTAACTCATTCACATATTTCCTCTTTAAAAAGTTATTAGATATTAAAACAAAAAATATTCAAGGTTTAAATTGTGCTCTAATTCATATGCTTGAATTAACTGGTCCCACCAATTGTATTGGTTTTATCCTCCTCATTGCCTTAGGATCTTGTAGCAGGCACTCAATTTTCTCTTTAATTAAAAATAATTAGATAATATTGAGTATATATGTTTTTTTTTAATTTCCCAAAGAAAAAGACTGAGTAGTTAATAAGAGCTTTAGATTATAATATACTCCTATTTTTGTTCTGTTATGTGAATCACTGATTTCTTTAACTGTTAGAGGAGATTTTGGAAGGCAGAGAGAGCGGCTGTGTACCAAATTCCCATTGAAAGTCAATGGGAATGCGGTGCCTAACTCTCATTTGTGCCTTTGAAAATCTCCGTCATTGTCTCAGGCTTCTCTGTTTTGAATGTCAGGCTTGTACAGCATCTCAGAAGCCTTTAAGTAATGATTCTGTCAGGTTGCTGAGTACAAACTCAGTGGCTTCTTCCAAGGTTTTGTGTTCTGCTCCATTGGTCTCTGCCTTCCCATGCAAGTGGCCATCTTTTCACAATAACTTCCAAATGTTATAACAAAATGAAAGCCCGCTTGCTAACACTGGCTTTTTGATATCATCAGGTTCTACACATGTTTTGTCATTGTCTTCTACTCTGACTGCTTTTTGGTATTCCAAGCTTTATTTATTGCTAAATATTGTGACATCCCAAAGCACTACACTCAAACTTTCAAATAGTGATAAGTGAGTCAGAAGATTACTGAATGAGAACAGTTGTGTTTAGAATATTGCATACATTTCATAATGAAAACAATTTATAGAATTTTTTTCCTTTTTCAGGCATCAAAATTATATTATGATGTTTATCGGGAACTTCTGAGAATCCAGCAGCTTTTAAAACAAGTCACTGAAGAAGCTGAAAAGGAGAGAAAATCTATGTCTGAGAAAATTAAATATGCTGAGATAGTGTTGAAGCAGTACCAGTAAGAGCCCTTTAAAACGTTATTAAAATATTCTGATGATCTTTAATATTTTGACAGTTTAGAAATATAATGACAATAGAAGCACAGTATATTTGCATTCAGAAAATGTCTGTTTTAAATTCTGTTCTTGTTTGAGTGTCCTCTGCATATTCTCAAACTGGGAATGTGCTGACCAGTGCAGCTTGGATGATGGAACCTTTTGATAGTACCACCTGTTAAAGTGGTCACCCACCCCTCCTACTGCTCCCTTCAGCATTCAAACTTATTCTGAGGGCATGAATATAAATAGGGCTGCCACCTTAGTTACTTTCTCCCACAGAACTCAGACAGATGTGGACCTTTCTAGATCTCTTGGATCCACAGCTTTGAATGCCTACTAACTCTACATCAGTTGTTAGATTAGATTCGCTAGCTAGATTTATAGTTCATAGTATTAGCATTAGGATTTTAACTTAAAATATGTACAAAGAGTATGGTACTTGTGTTGATTGCAGATCCAAAGACAATGAAGCATGATTTTAAAAGATGTGCATCATGTCCTGCAGTCTTACTGGCATCCAATGCATGTGTCAGGTGACTTAAATGCCATGGGAAAGGACGTTCCCCTTCACATTGTGCTGTTTTTAGCATGTTCACTACTTGGGCCAGTAAGGAGAGAGAAAATATACTTCAGGCCCTCAAGAGGCCCTGTCTGCCCATCCTCTAGGATCTGAACCTCAAAGAGATCTGAAGGAAAAGGTGTGGGATCCAAGGTGGCTCTGAGTACTTTTGGCTACCCAAAGAGAACCATGGTAATGGGTTTGGTCTTGGCATGGAGCTCTGGTTCCAAGCCAACTGAGATTTTGGTAGCTAAATCCAGTGATTCAGCTCTAAGATACAGCCTGCATCTGAGACAGTTCTGGCTAAGGAACCCAAGGCTCCAGATAACATACCAGAACTAAGCAATGTGCTTTCAAGGAAAAGAAAGGTCAAATTAAAACACATCTTTGGTAATTCATTGGATTCTATTATGGATCTGAGACCTGAGGACATAAAAGCTCCAAATTGTTCTAAGGAGCCAAAGAAGAAGCCAGCTTAATCAATTATTTCATCTTTCCTACTTCCTACTATTACAGTTATAACACAGATTCATGTGGATCTGCAAAATGTAACAGATCAGACTGGTTCTCCAATTAGATTGGAAGAGGTTCCAACTCTGGTGCGACGCAAGACAAATTACCTCTACATCCTCCTCTTTACTTCCTGGAATTAATGAAATCTGGGCTATCTCAAAGCTTGGTGAAGGTAAACCTCACAGCCATTCTACCAGAAGATAGAGGGTCATTTAGTGTTCACTCATCCTACAACAAAAAGATTTCTTAAAGGCATGAGTAACCTCTACCCCCAAATCAGAGATCCTATACCAGCATGGGACCTTAACCAGGTCTTGAGCTGTCTTACAAAGTTTCCCATTGAGCCAATGGCAACTTGCTCACTCCTACACCCCTCTATGAAAACCACGTTCCTAGTGGCCATCATGTGCTCGGAGAGTGGGAAAGATAGGGATCCTAACGGCGTACCCTCTCCCCCTTTAAGATTTTCTTAAAATACAAGGTCACAGTGCAATCACACCCCAAATTCCTTCCAAAAATACCTGCAGTCTTCCACATAAATCAACCTATTCATCTCCCAGCATTCTTTCCCAAGCTGCACCAGGATAAAAGGGAGGCAACACTACACACACGTGACATCAGAAGAGTGTTAGCCTTCTACTTGGAAAGGATCTAACCTTTCAGAAAATCTCTAAGACTATTCCTCTCCATCGCAGATAAATCTAAGGGATCCCCAGTCTCTAGGAAAAGACTTTTGAAATGGATATCAGACTGCATTGCCAACTGCTTTCCCAACTGCTACAACCCTTCGGGAGCCTGAACACATTCTACAAGCTCTCTGTCCACTTTCATAGCCTTCCTCAATAATGTTCTGGTCATATAAATATGCAGAGCAGCAACTTGAGCATCTGCTCAGACATTCACAGAACATTATTCAATCATTCTTGCTTTAGCATCAGATGTGATATTTGGCTTGACAATATTATCATCCATATTGGACTCCACCCCGAAGCCCCATCCCTCTAGCAGGGACACTGCTGTAGAGTCACTTAGAGTCAGGGGCAGCAGGTTTGTAGAAATTTTGGTAGTGCCCAGAATGCCCAGAGCCTGTCCCCCCCCCACCCCTCAGATTCCACCCTCCCACCTGCCTAAGGCTCTGGGAGGGAGTTTGGGTGGAGGAAGGAGGTCTGGGGTGCAGGCCCTGGGCTGGGGCAGGGGATTGGGATGCAGGCTCTGAGAGGGTGTTTGGGTGCAGAAAAGGTGAAAGGTTGGGCTCTGGGAGGGAGTTTGGGTGGGGGAGGGGGTGCAGGCTCTGGGATGGAGTTTGGGTGCTGGGTGCAGGCTCTGGGCTGGAGTAGGGGGTGGGTGTGCAGTAAGGAGTGAGGGGTGCAGGCTCTGGGGTGGGGCAGGGGATTGGGATGCAGTCTCTGAAAGGGTGTTTGGGTGCAGAAAAGGTGAAAGGTTGGGCTCTGGGAGGGAGTTTGGGTGGGGGAGGGGGTGCAGGCTCTGGGAGGGAGTTTGGGTGCTGGGTGCAGGCTCTGGGCTGGGGCAGGGGGTGGGTGTGCAGTAAGGAGTGAGGGGTGCAGGCTCTGGGGTGGGGTTGGGGGTGCAGGCTTTGGAAGGGAATTTGGGGCCGGGAGGAGGTGCAAGCTCTGGGAGGGAGATTGGGGCGAGAGGGGATGTATGGAATTCCAATACTGGTAGGCAACTGAAGAAACTGAGCAAAATGCTCTTGAACAGTTCAAATTCATGGCACAGCAAAGAACAAAAAAAGATAGCAAAGTCATGTTAACTACAGAGGGAAACATGGAAATGACGTTGCCCTTTATCCTGATGAAGAAGTTGCAGAAGTGACTGAGACATTCCGTGCAAGTCTTCAGAAAGATTCTAGGCAGAGTGGATAACAATCAATTATTTTTAAAAAAAATCAGATTTTTTAATTTAAATCAGATTTTTTCTGATAAAATGTTTTTTGAGGAAAAACCTACATAAAGATGGTTTTAATTAAGATACATTATAGCTTAAAGATATCTCATCATGGAATTGGGATTATAAATTCTAATTCTGTAGTATTAGACAATATTTAAGAAGAGTTTTGTAAATGAGTTCCAATAGTTCATGGATTAAGGACCCAATCTTATGGGGCTCCAGGGGCTTATTTATAGATTATTTAGGTTAATCTTTCAGTCTACCCAATGGGGCTCAGTGCTCAGTCTAGAAAATACCATCAGAGATGCTTAATTTTGCCGTTCTCAAACAGTGGATTTGTGTCTCCAGAGATAACAGGCTTGTTAAGAGCAAAAATGTTTTTAAATAAATAAATAATACTTAGAGGTGAGAAATAACAGACCTCAACCCTATTGTCCCTCTGCAAATTTGTGTACACAGAGTCAATCCCTTACCTCTCTCTAAAAGTGCAAAGTTTCAAAAAGTTTAATGAATAGAAGATTGTTGGCGGTGGAGTAGATCTGGACAAGGAGAAGAAGTCTGGAGATAAATGTGGGACAGGAGGGACAGGCAGTAGAAACAGAAAAATGGAACTGTTTGAGCAGCATATTCCAGAAGTCTTGAGTACTTTCTGAGTGTACCCTTCATTGATTTGAGATCTACCATACCATTCTCTCACTAAAAGGGAAAACTTTTAATGGCAACAGGCCGTAAAAGAGACCCAGTTTGGGAATAAGAACCATTCAAAAAATATGTTTGCTGATGTTTTAAAGAAAGTCACACCAGTGAATTTGTGGAAGTCACTTAAGCACTTGGATTCAGAGACTATTGAAGTGATAATCTCACTTTTAACAGCAGTAGCTTCTTCTGCTGGTGTAGAAAGAATATTTTCTTCCTTTGGACTAGTTCATTCCAAATTGAGAAATTGTTTGGGACCCAAAAAAGCAGGAAAGCTTGTTTTTCTTTTTCATATTATGAACGGGAAAATGAAGGTGAAGACGACTGAGTTAGCTGCAGAAGCCAATATTTTAAATTTCTCATGTTGACCTGGCTGACATAGTTGATCTAATTTTTTTTAAATTTCATGTAACTATTTTAGGTAAAAACAATTTTAACAAAAACAAACCTCATTTTAAAAAAACGTGAATGTTTTTATTCAAAAATTCATATGCTTGTTTTGTTAAAATATTATATGTTTGCTGTTGAAGGAAAAAATCCAGAATACATAACGTTGTTGTTTTAGTTAAGTAAAACAATTTAAATATCTGTTTGGTGATGTTCTCCTCCTAATACAGCATGGCAAGAAAATCCTCCAAATATTAATGATTAACCTGTTGAATTGGAGATAGTTCACCTCCCAATTACTTCATAAGTATCTGCTTCAATTACCTTTTGGTAAATGAAATAACCAAACATTCATTCATTTTCTGATATAGCTGTAAAACTAATCTGAAAAGTTTTCAAAATAAATCACTTTAAAAATGTATAGTAGTTTTCATTTTTAGAAGATATCTATCTCTGAGTTGTGAAGAATATGTATTAAGGTTATAACAATCAATAAGAACACACTTTATGTAGAAATCCATGATTAAATTGAGTCTTTCTGACTAGTGATTTAAATCAAATCCACCCTGATTCTAGGTAAGCTAAATGCTTGTATTTGCTAGAAAATCTATCCGTTTTTTAAAAAAAAAAAGAGATTGTCAGCAATAATTAGAGCTGATATCGTGAAACCAGTTATCTAAATATATAAATTCAGTGATTGACTTCATTATTGTATCTGTTGGACTTTAAATATTTGAAATACACAGTGCATGGTTGGACACAGGGTCCACACTTCTGCCATCATTAGAATTTTCCCTGTGATGTGATAGGATGAAATTACTTTGCCAATTTAGGGCATCCCAAGTCTGGTAAAATACAGCTATGGGATGCTGGAATAACAGGCAGGAAGTGAGGGAGACTTCTGCTCTTATGAGAGTATGCTTCCACAAACACAATAATAAACACAGTGTCTATGTGTTAGCTGCCATGGCACACTTTAACCTGATCTCCTCCCATTTTACCGTCCTTTCACAGAGCATGCTCTCATGTATATAGCAGTAATAAAGAATGTGTACAAAACCTGTAACTGTGCCCAAGAGTATGGTCTCATTCTTCATTTCTTCCTCATGTTTCTTCAGCTGAGTTGGAGGGGTCACTGCTGTCCATAACATTATTGAGTTTGAAGTAGTTGTGAGGACATGAATTCAAAACAGGGACAAGTGTTTTTGCCATTTGTTGGAGTCCTTGACCTGATTACACTGCAGCCTCAGTGCTTTTATCTTTTTCTGGTATTGAGGGGTGCTCCATTGCATCATGCTCCCTGCAAGGGGAGCTAGGATTTATTGATAGACCATTGGATAGCATATAACAGTATTCAGATCAGTCTGAATTCACTTCTCACTTCAGTGTGAAAACAAGGTCTTTATCTCCCAGTTGGACTTAACCTACTGTGTTGGCTTTTCCGTTTGGTTTTGGTTACAGATGCCAGCTGGTGCAGTCACTTACAAGCTTGTTAGACAATGATGAGTATGTTTTGTCCAGAGAAAGAAGTTGATGGATATTTTAACCAGACTGCGGTTTTCTGCTGATGGAGCCTGAAGAGCCTTTTAGAACAAGCTTTGGAAGGACAGAATGCTCAGAGGATACTCTTTGGAGCGGGGACTGTCATTTTTCTTGTTTATAAAATATCTCGGACAGTGGGAGTTGAGGCTTCTCGGTGCTACCCTCAATATACATCATAAACAATAGTGATAATACTTATCAGTCTAGGTACCCACATAAACTTATTATCTGAGTCCCTAAACACATGAGTGTGCTCTGGGATGCCTACCTGCATAGAGGCATGGAAGGAGGTAGGAGTGATCTGGGCACATAGCAAAATGACTATGCACCTGATTGGTTAAATGAAGAAAGCTGTACATTAGACTAGGCCAACAGCAGGAACAGCACTTGGTTAATATGCTTGATTATTAACTGTGAGATGTGTGAACCAAAACCATGTTTTAAGCTATTGCACTAGTAACTGGTTAGAGGCTCAATTAGAAGTTGTATGGTTAAACACTTTTTATGTACAAATGAATAGCTTTAAAGCCTGACTGGAATAAGAACAAAAAAACAATCATGCTGTGTCAGACTAATGGTCCCTCTAGCCTAGTACCGGTCATCTGACAGTGCCCCGTGTCAGATGCTTCTGAGGGAATGAATAGAACAGGGCAGTTTCAAGTAATCCATCCCCTGTTTTCCAGACCCAGCTTCTGGCAGATGATGGTGTCAGGGTTGATATTTCAAAATCTATTAATATATAAGTATTTGAGTGACTTAGGCAACAGAGAGAACCAAAATAAATCTTTACTGATTCAAATCTGCTTTACATTCTCCTCTATGGAGATGGGTGATGTTGGAACACTTCCAAATAAATGAATTACATTATTCTTGTGTTTCTATTAGGAATGATTTAAAACACTCAGAATTTCTTTGGACTGAATTGTGTATCAAATTAAAAGAAACAGAGGAGAAGATTATAAAGGAAGAAAGACACCTTGTAGAGTTAGTAAAGCAAAAAGAAGAGATACAGGAAGATACTAAATCTTGGAACAACAATGTGAGTTTTGAATATTTATAAACAACCAAATAAATAAAACAAATATCTTTTAAACTGACAAGTATATGAAATTCTGTGTGTTTGTAAGTTAAGGTTTCCTGTAAAAGCACAAATGAAAGTATTTATTTTGAGTACATTGAAAATATGTTTGATATAATGGAATTTGTTCATTATTGTGGTACAGTAATGTAACTTTGTTTATGAAGAGTAATAACACTGCTCTACAGCCAAAATGCTTCTGAAATAAATGTAGTCAAACTTTACTAATTCTGGGTCACTGAGAACGAAAATGATGCTTAAAATTGTTGATTGGCTCTAGTCTAGCTGTTGGGCTCCAGACTACAGCAGTGGAATCTCCTGGCAGGTGATGTTGGGGTTTCCATGTTCCGTGACCGTCAAAAGGATCTTGTCCCATTCTTCTTCATGGAAGGTGATCTTGTAGCCTGCAACAACATCGATGGTGTGATGGCAGCCCTCAACATCGTTCACGATCCAGATGAGTGGAGACTGTTCATTGATTCATCGAAGACGAGTCTTAAAGCTGTTTTGCTGCATAATGGCAATGTTTTGCCATCAATTCCAGTTGGTCATGCAGTCCATATGAAGGAAACCTATGACAACATGAAACAACTTTTGAGGTGCATAAACTATGACCAACATCAGTGGCAGCTTTGTGGCGATTTGAAGGTTGTTGCTCTCTTGCTTGGTCTGCAGACTGGATACACAAAGTACTGCTGTTTTCTCTGCGAATGGGATAGTCGTGCAAGAGATTCCCACTACATCAAGAAAGAGTGGCCACTCCGACAGTCATTGGAGCCTGGGAGGAAAAGTGTTCAGCATCCACCACTTGTTGAATCAAGGAAGATTTTGTTACCACCCTTACACATCAAGCTGGGTCTGATGAAGAACTTTGTCAAGGCCATTGACAAAACACAAGCAGCTTTCAAGTACCTCTGTGGAAAATTTCCAAGGTTAAGTGAAGCTAAGATAAAGGAAGGTGTCTTTGTTGGTCCTCAGATTCGTGAACTTCTTCGAGATGATGCATTTGACCATGCACTGCGTGGCAAGGAAAAGACGGCATGGAAAGCCTTCCAGTTAGTGGCAATAAATTTTCTCGGAAACAACAAGGCAGACAACTACAGGTTGTTGGTGGAAAACCTCCTCAAGGCATACAAAAGCCTTGGTTGCAACATGTCACTAAAGATACATTTTTTGCACTCTCATCTAGATTTTTTTCCACCGAACTGTGGAGCAGTGAGCGACGAGCACGGCGAGCGATTTCACCAGGACATTGCAACAATGGAGCAACACTATCAGGGCAAATGGAGCCCATCAATGCTTGCAGACTATTGCTGGACAGTGACAAGAGATGCTCCATTTAATGAATACAAGAGACAAGCCAAGAAGCGCCGAGTAGACACTGAATAGGACTAAACTATGTACATAATAGTTTTTTGCCTTTTGTTTCATAATAAATTTTATTTATATAACCCTTTTGCTGATTTTTAAAGTGTTACATAAACAGGACAGGTGAAATATTATCATGTAAAGCAACCATAAACACATGAAAAGACCTAGGTTTACAATTTATGATTAAAACTCTACTATCTACACAATATACATAGACATAAAATGTAAAAACTTAAATATCTTAGAAACAGTAGCCAGTCAGTTGTTTTAATTGTCATATTTGAATTCAGCACATCAAAATACATAATAAATACCACATTGTATCTCTGAAGCAGACGACTTCTCAAAAATTGTAGACCAGTGTAATATAACATCTTACAGTACTTCATGGGACTGCTGCATATTCCTACCTGGTACTGCTGACCTTTTCAAACCTTCTAGAAAGAAATGCATGCTCAATGGAGCTGCATCAGTGCTGTGCTGAATCAGTGATCATTGGAAACTGAAAGGTATTGTGATTGTCCCTCTGTACCAGGAGTGATTTCTGTTTTACTTTAAAATTCTCTTTATTTTTCTTGTTTTTCTACTTTTTCTGCGTTATTTAGCATATTTTGAGAACTCTGCACTGTTGCACATTTTATTTTAATATTTGAATTGAAAGGCCTACCACAGGTTAGTTGTAGCCAATCCAGTTTTCAAGAATCTGGATAACAAACAGATGTAAATTGTGCTATTCCTTGTTCACTGAAGCAGACTCATGCAGTCACTGTTTATTCTCCCTGGGGGAAATTTTCCATATCACTGCTTACTTGCAGAGTCTTCAACCTTTGGGCCTAGAGTGATATGCAATGGAGGCACCAAACTTTTCTCAACAAAGGAGGCTTTATTAGTCTGGCCTTTGAATCTACATTTGGATCAACTGTCTATGGCTGCGAAAGGCAGGTGGCCTTTTATTTCAAAGCCAGTCAAATCAGCAACAACCTGTGCATTGAAGAAATCTGTGCATGGTTGGGTTTACTGCCTGTAGTTCTTAAGTCAGTGACTTGAACTGAGGTCTCCTTTATCATGAAGAATGTCAGTTCTGAGCTTAGTTGTGCTGACAGTTCATTGGTGCTGGGGCCAGCACTGATGTCTAAAAATCCTATTGGTGCTGTCCGTTTTTTCATAAGGAGGACTTCCCAGGTGCTGACGAAACGTAGTGCAAAACTAATCCTTACTGATGTGTCAATGGCAGATGCTTTTTTTGACATAGAAGAGCCTTGTTTGTTGGAACAAGCTGGCGTGGGAACTCCTTCAGTTCAATGCCAGGATCTTTCATGGCTCCAAAGAAGCAACAAGAAGATGTTTATGCGGGCTTAACTTCAGCATTGTTTCCAAAATCTCAAGTGGGTCTTCACTTTGACAATACATTAGTACTGTTTTCACTGTCCTCATGCACAAGGATAAGAAAAGGAATGTAGAGAGATCTTCAGTGCCAGAGATCTTGCCAGGATCCCAGAAGAGGAGACATCATTATGGGTCTAGGAAGCATATGGCTAAAATTCCTCTTAAAGGCAATGTGACTGTGCATCATCCCTTAGAAGGAGTAATAACTAAAAAATTGAGCCAATAGCTTTAAAAATAGTAAGTGCTTTTTAAATTTTCTTTTATATCAGTGTTCTGAAGTTCAACAGTTAGTCATAAAAAACAACCACTTGGGAAAAGAGGACAAATTAAGTAAGTAGAAATGAAAAACAGCATAATATATGTCCAAAAGTTTACATTATTCTTGTCTACCAATATAAATATATTCATTTATAAAACCTGGCTTACATTTTACTGTCCAGTTAAATTTTAAAAGGTTGTAAAATTTGCCTGTATAAGTCCCAGCTGTTTGTTGATTTCATCATACAAATTAGAGAGAGGGGAAGAAGGTATTTATACCCAACTGATGTGCAGGGGAGAGAGAGGGGGTTACTACCTCCATAGACCATGATATCCATTTTCATAACCAGAGCAGGCAATTTTTGGTTTAAAAATAGGCTGCTTTAAGCTATGAACATCTTCATCTGTGGAGCCACTTGAAAAGTCATTTTTGGGTTTCAGGCCCATCCCTTCCACAGATCTCAATGTTGTTGATTTGGTTAGGAGCCAAGTAGTGGCAGAGCTATGGTTCTTGTCATCAAATATTCAGATTGTGAGTCCTTTAGATTTCAGGTCATGTCTGAAAAGCCCTGATATTTATAGAAATTATTTTTAGGTAGAACTGCACTTTAAGCATGTTTGTTGGATTTCAAAATAAAAATATGCTATAGGAGAGACTGAAATAAGAGCCTTACAAAAAAATCTTCATCTACAGAAATATAAAATTACTCCTATATATGACAACTAGAAATTATGAAAATTTGGTCTTTTAAAACACTCAATAGAAGGCAAAGATGTAAAGCCAGACTATTTGGGGAAAACAAAACTAGATATACAACAGTTTTTGGATCTAATTTCCATGGTGCTGTGCTGTTCTTTTTACTGCAACAGCGGAGTAATTTTAGTTCAGTTCCATTCATTTTAAATTACTGTTGTATCAGTTTGCATTTTTACATTCTCTCTCTTTTCATTGATTTTTTTTGTTTGTTTTCAAGGGTGAGTCCCAGGTCTGATTATTATAACCCTTTTTTGCTTCAGTTTATTACTGTATTTTGTTTTAGTTTCTTTAATTCAGCTTTCACTTCATGTTCATTGGAATCTCTGGGTTTTCACTTTGCTTTTATGACCATTATATTTTGTCTTTAGGGTCTCTTCATTTCAAAATATTTTTATTATTAAACATCAGACTTTAAAGTTCTCAGAGTCAGTGCCATTGTAATTATAAGATAAACTTGAAGCACAAAGTGTGACATATAATCATAAGAATCCTATATTCAGTTTTATAAAGTGTTTTCTGTGTAGTATTTTTGTTGTTGATGTAAATTAGTAGTCAGTTTTCTTGATGGGTCAGATTCTTTCTCTGTAAAGATTTTGAAGTTGTGTATGAAGGCTTTATTTTGGCCAAGTTATAAATATTTGAAAAATGTTAGTTCTGTGCAGCTGCAGGCTGGGGCCATGCACTGGAATTGAGAGCAGGTAATCTGTCTCTTCTGTGCTGTCAGCGTCCCCCCGTTGGGCTAAGAGAACATAGAGAAGGAAGCTGCCTTATTCAAATGCAGTGGAGACAACAGCCAGACCTGGAGCAGGGGAGTAGATTGGGACTGGAGGCTGGCAGGGATGGTAGAGAGAGAAACTGGGATTGGGAGTTGTGGGGAGAGACTGAGGCTGAATGTCAGGGAAGACAATAGGGAGGGCTGGGATTCCGCGTGTGTTGGGGAGACTGAGATTGGATGAGGAGCCAGGAAGTGAGACTAAGACTGATTGGGCAAGGAGACTGGGCCTGGGATCCAGTGGGGCAGTGAGAAGAGGGAGACACATGACAATGAGATAAGGTGTGGGGGAAAACTAAGACTATCTGGGCAAAGAGGCTGTCAGAGGGAACCTGGGGAGGGAGAAAATTGGAATGAGTGGGCAAGGAGACTGGAAAAGAGGGATGGAAGACTAGGACGGGGAGTGAGGAGAGAAAAGGACTGTGACAGGGAGTCTGGAAGGGTGATACTAGAACTTGCTTTGTAAATAGATTGGGACTGGGATGAGAAGCCTGAGGGGTGGAGACTGACTGAGTAGTCTAGGAGAATAAGATTGGGACTGAGCCAGGATGGGGTAGAGTCAAGACTGGGACAGGGAGGGGTTGGAATGGATGAAGCAGAGGTGGAAGAGGATCAAGCTTGGGCGAATAGTCAGAAGCGTCTGTGCTTACTAGAGAACACTTCTTTAAAGAACCTGGACTGGAACCTAATATTTCCGAGTCTCGTCATTCCTCTGCTATGAGCAAATATCTGTACAACCCACTGGCAAAGAGTTCCATTCCCTTTTAATGCTGGTGTACATAGAGGATGACAATGTACTACTCCTATAAATTACACCATTAGCTCAAATGGCAAAGGTTGGTGCAATTGATCTAAAGTTTCCAGCCCTGCTGATGACTCATTTGATTATACCACATGATGGAATTTGTTGGTTTGGTTTTTTAAATTCTAGTTAATTATATGCACACAAACTATGTTAAAGAAATGTTATAAGGGGTGCAAAGTCAAGTACACAAAAGTTAGGAAATGCCAGACTTAAGGTTGTTTATGCCACCTTAATTTGGCTGCCCTTCTGGGTATGCATTATGATGCAGTCTTTAATTACATAATCACATACTGTTTTCTACAGGATTCCTACCTCAATCAGTGCACAGGATGAACTTGCTCTGTGGCTGGAGCATGGTTATGTAGTGAAGGAGGATGTTGAATATAGGACTCATGCCTCATTTGTTGCAGAAGTTGGAAGGTGTGTAGTGAATAAGGAGGCAGGGGACTGCAGGAAGAGAAAGGATGATCTCATGGTTTAGGCAGTTGAATGCTGCCCTAGAGAACTGGATTCTATCCTGATCTCTGCCACTTTTAGGAGAAAATGAACAAATTTTGAAAGGAGAGAATTTAAAAAATAAAACAATGTTGTTTGTTTTAACATGAAGAAAGTAAGATTTTGATTGTTTCTTACTGCCCGTGGCAGTGAGATGAAACTCCTGCAGTGTCTGCCTGCTTCTTTGGGCACTAATAGTATTCGAGTTAGTTATTAATTAGCTAATTATTAGTACTATATGTTAGTCTTTTTGTTATTTGGTACAAAAAAACCCCAAACTTTTTTAGTCAGCTGTTCAGCTTTTAGGCTAAACCCCTCCTTGTATATAGCAGAAGTGAAATTGCTTATGTTCAAAAGTTATTCATCATGGGAAGTTTCAGTGCTGCTTAATGATGAGCACTGTAGATATCACTTGTATAGGAGAGGTATATGTTCCTGAGTATGGCCCATACGTTGTTCTTTCTCTAAGCAGACTCAAAAATCTAGAGAGGCTCTCCTAAAATTGTTCTTCCTGGAGCAACCTCTGCAAGCCTCTGAGGACACTGAAAGAAAAGGATGTGGCTAGACCTAAGTTCTCCAGTCAGTTTCTTCCCATGAGCACTCCAGTGAGCTGAGAACCCATCCCAAGCTCCCATGCTATGTCAGTGAAGTGGCCCCAGTCATCCACCAACAATCCAATGTCAATGATCTCAGAAGAGGGGTAGGAAGGAGCACTGCTCCAGAGATGCTAAGGCAGTGGTCTCCAAAGTGGGGTGGGGAGTGCCCAAGAGGAGGGTGCATGCTCAAAATATTTTTACTGATAGGGGTGCGCGATCAAAAAAGTTTGGAGACCACTGTGCTAAGGCATACACCACCCTCTCTAATGCCTATCCAGTTGAGAAACAAGAGTCAGAGGTGTCTGATTCATCTTGGATTTGTTACTCGAGGTTCTTTCAATCCAAAGCTCTTGGTAATTTTTCCTCTGTGCGAGGAGGTGTCAGGAAATAAATCAGGGGAGATACAGCCGTCTGACTGATAGATGACTGGCACAAACAGGACAACACAAGAGTGCTTTCACTTAAAGCTAAACTTTACTAGTCTCAAACACTTACACACATCTGCAACAAGATTAGTAAAACACCCCCAACCCTTGATAATTACCAAAGCTGAGTGTGGCTTTCGAGTGACACAGTGGCAGCCTGTCTGCATCCAGAGGCAGAGACCAGTCCCGAAGAGTCCCCAAACGAGTCCCCTTATTTATGCATTAGTATAGAATGACGTGTGCCTTAAAGAAACCTTGTTAAGTTAGCAGTTGATCAAGCAAGAGGCTCCTTCTGATTATTGAACAACCAGGTGTGGGTTTTTGCAGAACTTGAAGCCTTGAGACCTCAATAGACATTCCTGGAACATATCCTACTCTTTGAAAATGCATGTATCAGCAACTTTAACACAATTCTTATCAGGAAGTATGCAGGGTCAAACTGCCCTTGCTGTGGCACCCCAAACCCCCTCCCCTCCTGCCTTGGTCAAGCTGAGATTGCTGAATGGTCAATTTATAGCTTGCTGACTAGGCCACCTTTAACAATAAGCCATAGTGGTTCAAGCACTTTACTGGTTTGCCAGAGTCTCCCCATACAGACTCAGAAGTTGAAGGCAGTGGCCTGACAAACGTCCTTTTGATGCCTTGGTACCAACTGTTAAGAGAGAGCGACCAGTACCCACCAAACCTGTGGACTATGTTCCTTTTAGTATCAGCCCTTCAGGACCCATGCACTCAGTACCTGGCACTACGGAACCAGCCACCTCAGAATTGTGTTCTTCAGTGCTCAGTATATGAGTGTTTTTGGTAGACAGGGCATATACAGTACGAATGATTTAACTGTGGGGACAGTAATAGTGTCACTTCTCCTTGAGAGGTTAAAGATGTTGATAGCTAAACCACCTGTTACCAAGTTTTTGGTACAGCAGACAACAAAGGAGGTATCTCTGCTACCTGGTTAGGGAGGATATAACAGGACAAGGGCACTCCTGAGAGGAAGAGCCCACTTTGGAGGAAGTGACTCCCTAAAGTGAGCAGACAGAGATGAGAAATACATTGCGTGTACACCCCCACCTTAGATCCCTCTCCTTAAAAAGACAGTATAGACCAACCCAATGTGTCAGCCAGTGTAGACTTTGCTTCTGGAAAGGCAGCAGAGAGAAGGTGATAAGGAGCAATATCTGCAAAAGGAAGAACAAATTGTCCCTGTTGCAATGTCCTCATCCTTCCCCAATGGCACAGTAGCCTTCCTTAGTTGATGACTTCAAGGCATTCCTGGCCTCAAAGCCTTCCTCGGTTGATGACTTTCAGGCATTCAGGACAGTATGAAGCATATGGCAGAAATTCTGCATATACTGCTGGAAGTGGTGCAGGAGACACCTCACAACTCCTGATATCATGCATCCTTTCATGTCTGATAAATGAGGGATTGTTGGAACCTGCAAAAGACCTGTGGAACAGTGGTAACTTCTATACTAGACACATCCAAGTGAGTTGAGAGGAGGTATCAAGCATCTTTGAAGAGATTTGAGTATTTTTATTCCCACCTAGTACCAGGATTGCTTGTAATAGTTGCTATCCAAGAGCGGTTGAAGAAGCAGGGGCCTCCCAAATCTACCTCCAGAAAGAAAGACCTGAAGAAACTCATTTTATTTTGATACACAGTCTACTCATCTGACAGCATCCAAATGTATGTGGTGAACTACCATGATATCTGAATTGGGTCAAGCTACCACAGGAGCACTGAGAGGAACTAAAAACCATAATGACTGAGGGACAACTTATGAGCCCACATTTCCCTTCCAGTTGCGCTGGATGTGCCCAGCACAGTGGCTTGTACTACGTCCAGATCTGTGGTAATGAGATCCTCCTGGCTTCAGGGAGATCCAAACCACAGTTGAGGACATTTTCTTTTGAGGATTCCAGGGTGATTCTTCATTCTGTGGACCTCTATGTTCCAGCCCCAAGAAGGCAGAAAGGCTTCCATCAGGCAGCATCCCTCTGCCCAGTCCTATTATCAGCTTCACAAGACCTCAGAGGTGCTGAGACAGAAAGCTGAGGCTCTGTAGTGATTGACCCACTATTTCTTCCTCCATTGTTGCCCAATCTGCATCTTCCTCCAGACAGCAGGTTTGATTCTGGTGCTGAAAACTTGACAAAACTTCTGAAAGATCCCTTGCCTTCAACATTTTTTAGTTTTGGGAAGCCTTGACAGCAACATGTAGTCTATCCCTTCCCATTCTAGTCCCTTCCCATTCCCTACTTTTCTTGCCTATTCCAAGACTAAAATGCAGCTCTCTACCTTCAAGATGCCTATTTTCACATATCTGTTCATCCTGCCCATAGGAAATACCTCAGATTCCTAGCAGGACGCTTTCACTATCATCATAAGGTCCTGCCTTTTTGGTCTTTTCGTAAGCACCAAGGGTTTTCACCAAGTTATTAGAAGTCATTGTGACTCATTTAAGGAGACAGGTCCACCCATATCTCAACAACTGGCTCATTGGAGGAAGATCACTTCAGCAAGTGATCAACTTGATTCAAGTGACTTAAAGCTCTTTGCCACACATGATCCTCAGAGTCAAAGCATAAAGTTCATAGGAGCTGTTAAATTCCAGATCAATGAGAGTTTATTTTCCATAAGAAAGATTCCAAACTATAGTGAACCTTATCAAACAACTTCAGCGCCACTCAAAGACATCGGTAAGGCTGTGTCTCAGATTTATGGGACACATGGCCTCATGTACCTGTATGTGATGCAGTTTGCCAGTATTCATCTGTGCTCCATACAAGGGTGGTTGAAATCAAAGTACCTACCCAGCAGGCACCATGTGGCCATGGCAAATGAAATTTAATGTGGATAAATGTAAAGTAATGCACATTGGAAAAAATAACCCCAATTATACCTACAATATGATGAGGGCTAATTTAGCTACAACAAGTCAGGAAAAAGATCTTGGCATCATCATGGATAGTTCTCTGAAGATGTCCACGTAGTGTGCAAGGCGGTCAAAAAGCAACAAGAGTTTTAGAATCATTAAAAGGGATAGAGGAGAATAAGACTGAAATATATTATATAACCATGGCGCCACATCTCGATCAATGGTCAAAGAGTGGTCTCCTCAGCTCAAAAAGATATCTAAGCACTAAGGAAGAAAGTCAGAAAAGGGCAATAAAATGATAGGAGTTTGAGAGGGTCCATATGAGGAAAGATTAAAGAGGCTAGGCGCTCTCAGTTTGGAAAAGGAAGAACCTAAGGGGGGATATAGTGACCACCAGCATCAAATAGATCGATAGTTGAGAAAGTGATAAGGAAAAGTTAATTTACTTATTCCCATATACAAAAACTAGGGTCACCTATAATAGTAGCGGTTAAAACATAAAAGGGAAAGTTCTCTCTTCAAACACAGCGCAACGGGTCGACTTGTGGAACTCTTACCTGAGGATGGTTGTGAAGCTGGGACTATAAATTGTTAAAAGGGGAACTGGATAAATTCATGGTGGCTAAGTCCATAAATGGCTATTAGCGGAAGGGGTAAAGAATGGTGTCCCTAGCCTCTGTTCATCCGAGGATGGAGATGGATGGCAGGAGAGAGATCACCTGATCATTGCCTGTTAGCTTCATTCCCTCTGGGGCACCTGGCATTGGCCACTGTTGGTAGACAGATACTGGGCTAGATGGACCTTTGATCTGACCCAGTACGGGTTCTTATGTTCTTATGGTTGCCACTGTCCCACCAGAAGGCCTCTTCTCATTTAAACTGGTGGAAAGACCCTCTTCAAGTGTGCAATGGAGTACCCTTCTCTGTATTTCTGTCAACCAAGAAGCTGGTGACAGATGCCTCCACTTATGGGCAGGAGGGAATCATTTAGGTCACTTTTAGACTCAGGACAAATGGTCTCCTCATCAAGGGTATCTGCATATAAATGTCCTGGAATGCTGAGAAGTCTATTTGGCATATAAAACATTTCCGTCTTTATCTGGCTTGTGGATCCCAGGAGTACTGATAGAAACACCACAGCTATGCAGTATATCAACAGACAGAGGAACCAGGTCACCTCCACTCTGTCAAGAGACCATTTAGCTCTGGCCTTGATGTATTCATTGCCAGATCATGGTGCTGGCCTAGTATCTTCAAAGCATTCAGAAGTTACTAGCAGATCACCTGAACAAACAATTCTCGGACAGCTATGAGTGATTGACCAAAGAGCCAGTGCTGCACAGCCATCTTTTGCAAGTGGAGATACCAATCAATAGACCTATTTGCCACAGGTCAGAACAAAAACTAGGTGTTCTGCTCCAGAAGGGGATTCAGTCCAGTCTCTGCAGATGCCATTCTCATTCCTGGACACTGGGACTGATGCATGCCTTCTCCCCAAATTTCCATGATACCAAAGGTCCTAAGGAAACTGAGGCAAGATGTTAGGTCAATGATCATGATAACTCGGGCATTGGCCAGGCAGTTCTGGTATTTGGATATGGTGAACTTCTCAATGCAGCCCTTGGTCATTTTGCCTGCTCTGCCTGACGTAGTCTCACAGAACAACAGTCAGATTCATTGTTACATTTGCTAGCCTGGTTGCTGAATGTCTGACATCCACCAAAAGATGATATTCAGCTAAAATTTAAAAACATTCTTCTCCAAAATAGGAAAGCTACAACTAGAGTGACTTTTATAAAGCTAAATGAAAGAGGTTTTCTCTTGGGGCCTATCAGCACACCAGCTGACATGCCTAATCACTTAAAGAAGAAAAAGTGGTTACTTATGTTACGTTAACTGTGGCTCTTTGAGATGTGTTGTCCAAAAGGATTTTATAATGGTGCCTCCTTCCCTGCTATTGTGGAGTCCTACTCTGGATTCTGTATTGGTGAAGGAACTGTGAGGACACATACGATGCAGACACGACCCCAGTGGATCATGCTGACCAAAATAATCTGATCTTGCGTGCATGAACTGTATGTGCCCCAAGAATTAAATTGCTGTGTACAACACATCTCAAGGAACTGCAGTTACTGTAAAGTAACTAACTGTTCTTTTTCCATTTTCGGTATTTAATTTTTAGGTAATTCTCTTGTTGCAAGTATTGTTTTTTTATTAACTTTTACATATGTTTTCCAGGTACAGGATTTAAACAATAAAACATTGGCTCAAGAAAATGAGAACAAAAGTTTATTGGATGCTTGTTCTGAAGTGATTAAAGTGATGGAAGATTTAGTATGTTTTTTTTATTGTTTTCATGAATTATAAGTGAAAGACTTTGTACATTGTGTTAACTTTAAATGATCTTCAAACCTACTCTGTCTTAATGTTTCTTAGAAAACTAGCTGGGGATCTGAACAGTTTACTCTGAAACAAATGCTCCTCAATACCCTTCAAGCAGTTGATGAATTGGAACGTGAAAATAAAGAACTTGAGAGAGAAAATGAAGAATATGTGCAAAAATCCAGAGAAAGGTAATTCAAACTCTGTAAAACACCTGCAATATAAACAGAAAAGTGAAGACCTGGAGGAAAATAAACAGCAGTATTTTAGAGGAGCATTGATCAATTGTTTTCATTTTAAATCTTTCTGAATTAATATTTCAGTAATTTTAAATCACATCAGGTTGAAATCTTGTACTTAAATTGTTGGTGTTCTGTAATCTTATTCTCACGTCCCCACCCTCTCACACAAACAAACAAAAAGCAGTCACACACATGGGTTCTCTATTTTGGCAATTTGAAAAACAAAAATTATAAACGTTCTTATATTATCTCTAGATTAAAAGCATCTTCATTCCCAATTATACTTTAAAACTTTCTTCTGTGAATTTGCAGAACGTCAGCGACTGCACGGGAGGGACCTGTCTCCCAGAAAAAGGGTGAAGAAGAAGTTGAACACTTCTTTTTTGAGGCTCCCTTTGGAGGAGAAGTGGTAGCTCTCTCCGAGAAAAAGGGTGAAGAAGAGAGCTACCACTTCTCCTCCAAAGGGAGCCTCGAAAAAGAAGTTCTCCAACTCTCTCCACATCCTCAATATTGACCATGCTGCAACTAAGTACCTACGAGTCGTCAGGATCTTCCATTACCACTCAAGCCCAATAACCTAAGCAAGCAGGTGCTCAGAAGGATAGCAGAGGCAGACTGCCCCTTCTACCACGGCACTAACTGAGGCAGCTAAACACTTGGTACCAAGCACCTCCACAGCACCTCAGCTTACAGTGCCATCTTCTGGCTCTCTGGTGCATAATGCTGAGACAGTGGTACTGAAGTCTATATCCTTGGCACCAGTCCTCCTGCACTGCAACAATTCTCCTGGTACCACAACAATTACCACCAATGCCATCTTCAGTACTGGATCTCTTGGAATGCAGCAGTTTCTCTAACATAAGGACTTAGTAGTTTGTGCAGCACCAGAATCACCTCTTCTTGGTGGTGATATAGCATCAGCAGATTCAGCACTATTACACATGCCAACAAACATATCTACCTCTCCTTTTTCTAGTGAGGCAGAGGACAATGAGGAAGAAGATGTTCATTCTTCACACTACTCTTCACCCATCTTGGGAATCATCAGACCAAATCTGCAAAAACAGCCAGGACACTGTTGCAGGGCTGGCACCCAGAGGTGGTATGGACATCCATGGATGCCACCACCAATGTCATTACTACCACAGTGGCTAAATTTGAGACCTATGGATGGTATATAGGCAACATTATTCCAAGCCTCCCAGCACCTCAAGGGAAAGACAGAGACGTTCTCCATCAGTGTCGGAGATGAGATCCTGTGAGTTCCCTGAGGAAACTTTTTGAGGAAATAGAGGATGCTGTAGATCAGAAGGCCACTCCTACAACTAACACCTCCTCCTCTCCAGACAAGATCATCATGCCTCCGCCACCTACAACAAGAGATGATTTTAAACAATTTCAGGAGCTGTTTAAATGAATTACAGACACTCTCCAAATCCCTCTGGAAGAAGTTGCTGAGTCCCATATTACAAACATCAGCCTCCTTCAGAATTGCCTTTCTCATAAATGAGATACTCATGGATCCCGCCAACACCATCTGGCAGACCCCCACAATAATCCTCCCGATTTGTAAAAAGGCTGATAAGAAGTATTACATCCCATCAAAGGGTCTAGAATTTTTATTTTCACAAACCCAGCCAAACTCATTGGTGATAAAAACGGTCAATGAGTGGGGCAGACAACACCGTTTGAGGACCACCCTGTATGATAAAGAATGGAAAAAATTGAATCTTTTTGGTGATAAGGCCTATTCGTTAGTGACATTGAAGTTAAGAATAGCCAACTATGAAGCTTTGATGGCGAAACAGAATCTCACAAATTACTCCAAACTTTCTGAATGTTTTGACTTCATTCCTGAAGACAAAAGGGAGCAATTTAGGTCAGTTATCTCCTGGCAAGAACAGCTCTGCAGGCACCCTTAGACTCAGCAGACACGGCGGTGCAAGATCCATCACAGCTGCCATAGTGATGCAGCATGCCTCCTGTCTCCACTTATCTGGATTCCCAAAGGAGATGCAATCCACTGCAGAGGATCTCCCCTTTGAAGGTCCAAAATTATTTGCAGGTAAGACCAAGTCCCTGCATACATTGAAAGAGTTTAGAGTGACTCTTTGGTCTTTAGACATGTACACACCTGCACAAAAACAAAACAGATATTATCCATCACAGTGCTCAAGACGAGCACCTTACATACAGTCACGGAGGCAGTATGATACCCAGAGACGGAGGCGAAGACTGACATAGGCCACTTCCATCTCGACCTTCTACATCGCGACAGTATGGATCAAAACATCAAATTTGAGGGTTTGTTTGAAGTCCCAAGAGACCTCCCCCAATTTCAGTTGCCGAAATCACTTTCTAACAGCCATCCCTTTATAGACCATTTGACACCACTCTACCCAGCATGGCGAATTATTGCTTTTGACAAATGGGTGCTGGAAATTGTCACCACCGGTTATTCCATGCAGTTCACCTCCATTCCCCCCACCTAAACCTCCCTCCCCATCCTTCTTCAAGAACCCTTCTCACGAGCACCTTCTGAGACAGGAAGTAGACCATCTCCTACAATTGGGTGCTTTAGAACCAGTACTGGTACAACACAGAGGGAAAGGCTTTTATTCCCATTATTTCTTAACCCAGAAAAAGACCAGATTTGGAGGCCCTTTCTCGACTTGAGAAACTTAAACAAATTAGTCAAAGCACAACAGTTCAGAATGGTTACTTTAGCAACAATAATCCCAGCACTGGAATGAGGGGACTGTTTTTTGGTCCTTGACCTGCCAGATGCATACTTTCATGTTCCCCTACACCCATCACAGAGGAGGTTTCTCCAATTTGTTTTGGGACAAGATCACTATCAGTACAAGGTATACTGCTCTTTGGACTCTCCATGGCACCCTGAGTCTTATCCAAATTTCTAGCAGTGGCAGCGGCCCGCCTCCACAAGCAAAGGGTGATGATATACCCATATTTAGATGACTGTCTACCCAAGACCTTTACTTGTGAAGAAGCCGTCAGTGCCCCACAAAAGCTAATCTTACTCTTTGCAAAACTCAGTCTCCAAATAACATTCAAAAGTCAATGGTGACACCAGTACAAGAACTAGAATTCATCGGGGCTCACCTAAACTCAGTAGAGGTGAAAGCTTCACTACTGCCACACAGATTTGCTATCCTTGTGAATCTGATCAACACTAAGGTGACCAGTCCACAAACATCTCCCAGGACTTGCCTCCGACTATTAGGCCACATGACAGCAACGACGTACATCGTGAAACATGCCAGACTATGCATGCGCTGCCTACAAGAGTGGTTCAGGACAGTGTACATCTCACACAAACAGAGTTTTAGCAAGCCTCTCATACAGTAGAACCTTAGAGTTACGAAGACCTCTGGGATGGAGGTTGTTCGTAACTCTGAAATGTTCATAACTGAACAAAACATTATGATTGTTATTTCATAAGTTTATAATTGAACATTGACTTAATACAGCTTTGAAATTTTACTGTGCAGAAGAAAAATGCTGCTTTTAACCATCTTAATTTAAACAAACAAGTACAGAAAGTTTCCTTATATTGTCAAATCTTTTTTTTGAAACTTACGCTTTATTTTTTTAGTAGTTTACTTTTAACACACTACTGTACTATATTTGCCCTTTTTTGGTCTCTCCTGCTGCCTGATTGTGTACTTTTGGTTCAAAATGAGATGTGTGGTTGACCATTCAGTTTGTAACTCTGAGGTTCTATTGTACTACAAAAGATCAAGGACTTGCTACAGTGGTGGACCCATTGACGTCATATATGTGCAGGGGTCCCCTTTCTACAGATTCCCTCTGCAACGATAATCACAATGGGTGCCTCCCTAGTGACTGGGGCCCTCATCTAAACAACCTCTCAGTACAGGGCAGGTAGTCTCCTCTGGAATCAGCAGTGCACATAAGCATGCTAGCATGTGATCAGAAACAAAATCATACAGATTCATAGATTCATAAACTCTAGAACTGGAAGGGACCTCAACAGGTCATCGGTCCAGTCCCCTGCCCTCATGGCAGGACCAAATACTGTCTAGACCATCCCTGATAGACATTTATCTAACCTACTCTTAAATATCTCCAGAGATGGAGATTCCACAACCTCACTAACTGGATAGCCGTACTCAGAAAAGTCAGTTATTAATGGGCTCCCGTCCTCTGGACACAGGTATAACAAAGGGTTCCGCAGGGTCCTTTTTGGGGGGTCCGAACTTTTAGTCGAGATATCTTCATCAACGACCTAGAGTTCGGCATATTAGAAAGTAACCTTATTAATGTGTCTGACACGAGTCCGCACACGGGAGAGACTAATGCTTGACACAGGTGGTCCAAAAAGTTCGAAAATGATCTGGGATCAAATTTGGAGAAATGGTCTGCACTGTAAACCGGAATGAGTTCAAGTAAAAATGCAAAAGTGCTCCACGAAGAACAAGCAGTTCACACATAACGAGGAAGGATGTCAGGAGGGAGTATGGCAGAAAGAGACAGGGTCATAGGGACCCACAAGCTAAATAGACACATGAAGATACTGTTGTGCAAAAAAAGCAACGTGATTCTGGGAGGCCAGTAACAGTTTTGTAAACAAGGAAACACTTCGCGCTCCACATCTCTCCGGTTAGGCGTTCCTCAGCTGGAGTGAGATGGGTGCAGGCCAGTATGGGTGCACTGCATTCAGAGAAGACTGTCAGAAGTTGAGAGGCGTCCAGAGAAAGAGCAACAAGAATGATAAAGGTACTTGAGAATGACTATACAGGAAAAAGGCGATAGAAATGGGGTGTGCTAATATAGTTCGAAGCATAAAAGAAGACTGAGAGAGCAGGGACATGATAAGCAGTTTTCCAAGGTCCTGTATAAATTCATGTGTCCATCAGGAAGAAGGAGATAACTTGTTTCACCTTAGCCTCTAATTATAGAACAGAGCAATGGCTTAAACTGCAGCTAAGGGAGATTAGTTGGACCCGTTAGAAAAAGTTCCCTAACTTTCAGGGTAGTTATATAAGACATGGAATATATGACTTAGTGGGGGTGTTGGAAACACAGTTCTGGAGACATCTGAAATAGGTTGAAGGTATTTAATTCTCATCAGGCGATGATCTAACAGTATTGGGTCCGCCATGGCGCGGGAATTGGGGGGTGGAGGCAGGGAACGGACCGAATGACCGTGTAAGTTCTGAGTTGATGAAATAATGAATCTGTAGATTTGTTTCGATCAGCGATGACTAGTCACCGACTGACAGCCAGAGATGACTACCTGCTGTACTGAGGAGGTTGTTTATGGATAATTAGGAGCCGGCAATACACGAGGGAGGCACCATGTAGGTGATAGTTTACGTCGAGGCTAGTTAGGGATAATCTGTATAAATGGGAACCCGCACACAATATTGATGTCATGGGTGACTAACTGTACCAAGCTTGGAGTCTTTGTAGTACTAATAGATACCTCAGAGGATCAACCCTGGAGTAACACATACATTCGGACATAGAACAAAATAATCAGAAGGCCAGCAAGACAAAAATAGGCAAATATAAGTAAACAAAAAATAAGATCAAAGAATGCAAGAAAAAGAAACTTTCTGGTCTATGTTGCGTTTAATTAAAAGTGGTTAGAGCTTTCTGCAAGAAATTAAAAAGCTATTAAGAGGTCACATAAACTATGAACAAACAATATAAGTTTGTTTCAGTTGACATTTCAGAGTGAAAATCCAACCCAAGGCTCGACAAGGAACGTATGCTTGCTAAAACTCTGTTGTGAGATGGACCTGTCCTACCACTCTGTAGGCCAGCGCATCATAGTCTGGCATGTTTCACATGTACGTCGTTGCTGTCATGTTGCCTAATAGTCGGTAGGCAAGGTCTGGATGTTGGACGGGCACCTTATAATAAGATCAAAGAAGCAAATCGAGGGAGCAGAAGAAACATGACAACATGAAGACAAAGAGCTCATGTCCGCAGACAGGTATATTCCAATTCACATGATGCATCACTATCGCTGCCTCCAAGGCCCCTCATCCGTTGACATGTTAGAGATATCTTTGAGGAACGGGAGCGATCCTGTCGCAATACAGACTTCACTTCACATGTTACTCCACAGAGCCCGTATTTTGCTAGCGTCGCTATGCAGGGCTCGCTCCAAGTGTCACGAGCCGGTAGCACTCATCATCTTAGATAGCCTCAATCAGGGAATGATAGACATGTGATGACGTACGTTCTGAGCTAGAGGATGAATGCGCGGACGACACGGCCTCTGTAAACATTCGATACGGCGCTCAGACGGCTAGGCAAATACACGTCGGCGCCGAGAGGAATGGTCAGGGCAGAGACAGATAAGCGCCTCCTTCCCCTCAGCAAGAGTGCT